>NC_081411.1:296457143-296757143 GCF_030272615.1 Cryptomeria japonica | reverse complement strand
ACTATATTATTTGATACATACCAAGATTATTACTCTGTAAAAGGTAGGAAGGACTAATTATTTCAAAGATGAAAGTTTGGAAGATTATTCTTATAGGTTCATGTTTGTATAAAAAGATGTGCTAATGGACTCAATGATAAAATTAGTAGGAAAAATTTTCTCAGGGGCATTGATGATAAGTATAGAGAAGCTTTGAATATTATGGGAAAAGGAGATATCAATAAGATTCCTTTGGAAGAAATTATTGGTATATTCAAAAATTGCTCTAGGACTAGAGTTGGAACTAGGGATTCTAAAAGGAACAAAGATTTAGGTCCTGATGTATCTCGAGTAATGGAGGAAATAGAAAATTTGAGAAATAATATACCCTTTCATCTTAATTATCAGTTAAACAAGAAAAACATTGAGCCCTTAGCCATTTACTATTCAAAATGTAGGGGAAAACATCTTTTGAGGAAATGTCCATAGAATCAAATTGATATTTGTGAAATTTGTGAAAATAATCACGCAAAAAGATCTTGTAATCTCCTACCAAGCATTAAGGATCATTTGAAGAAACCTCATATTGTGGAAGAAGATCTTAACTATGCTAGACAAAGATCTCAAAACTCAAGGTTTAATGCTTTTTCAAGACAATATGGCCCCCGAAATAACTGGAATTCAAACCAATGGTAGAATATCAATCAGTGGACCCCTCCTTATGCAATGCAACCACCTTCTACATCTTGGGGACCTCCAAAGTAGACTATTCCTCAATGGAACCAAGCACAATGGTAACCAAATCAAGCACATTAGCAGCCCAATCCACCATTATGGCAACAAAATCAGCCTCAATTTCAACCTTGGTAGAACCAAGGCCCCAAAAAATATTGGGGACAACCTCCACCCCTTATTACGAGACCTAAATTTTCTAACAAGCAAGTGAATCAACCATAGATACCAACATAACCAACTCCAAATCTGAAGAAAAATCATCCTCAACAAACATTTAATGTTGATTTTAATCCTCCTCATTTGAATGCAATAGAAGTTGATGATATTCAATTAAGGAATCATAACGTTCCTAAAAAATATGACATTTTAGACAAGGAGGGGGAGAAGAATGAGGAGATTCGGGAAAAAGATCAAAGTTTTGATAATGTGAAGGAATCAACTAGCAAAGCACCTTATCTAGAAAGTTTTAAAATAGCCCAAGTAGCTCCTAACACCTCTCGACTCGATCATATTGACATGGTAGATTATCAACTTCTCCTTGAACTAAACAAGATCAATATAGAGATACCTTTGTTACAGGCCATTAAGGACATGCCAAAAATCAACAGACTAGTTAAGTCACTTTGTATTAAAAAAAATAGGAGAAAAAATAAATTTCATTCTACAATCCAAGTAGGGACTAACCTCACCAATGTATTTTTAGGGAGATCACTTGCTCATAAATATAGTGACCCTAGGAGTCCTATCATTACTTTAATCATAGGAGGATTTGAGATACCTAATTTGTTGATTGATTTGAGGGTAGCTATAAATGTCAATACAACTAACACTGCTGAAATGTTAGGGATGACATGTGTCTAGTCCACAACAAATTTGCTTCAGTTGGCAATTCAGTCTTTTGCCAAACCTGAAGGTGTTTTGGAAGATGTAGCTATCACCATTGACACATGGGATTATCCAGTTGACTTTTTGGTACTCAAAGCAATGAAGAAGGAATCAAGATACCCAATTATATGCGGAAGACCTTGGCTAGCAACTCAACAACATTGATAGATTGTAGATATAGTACTATGACTATTTCCAATGGTAAAAAATAAATGGAGTTGACACTTATCCCCCTTCCAAACCAACATTTCATTCAGACACTCAATATTGGTTTGATGAGGGAATGGAGTAAGAAGGAGATGGAGTGCTTGAATTAGCCATGGCTACTTTGTCAGAACATGTTGAGGAATATGAAGAGTATGTGAAACAAGGAGAATAACTTAATCTCAATACTAGTGAATCCAACCAAGTAAATGAAGAGTGATCTTTTCTTGATGATGTTGAAGAGGGTAGTTGCAAAGAGACTTTGCATCATGCTAAGTTAAATCCCTATCCTCTTAATACACTTATAGGAGATCCATTTGATGGGAAGAGTGAAACTAAAGAGATTACAGTGTCTGAGAATAAGCCTCTTTTCATCAACTCATCTACATTGAATATGTTAAACCTATAAGATAGGGTCAAAGGATAATCAATCCAACTCTAAGATATTTTGTTAAACAAAAAAAAGAGAAATTACTGCAAGTAGGGTTTATTTATCACATTTTTATAGTCAATGGGTTTCTCCATTGGTTATTGTACCCAATAAAAATGGCAAGTGGTGTGTTTGTGTGGATTACAAAGAATTGAACAAAGCCACAAAAAGGGAATATTTTCTTTACCATTCATTGATTAGGTGCTTGATAACCTAGCTGACAATAGTTATTTCTATTTTCTTGAAGGTTTTAGTTGTTATAATTAGGTACAAGTGGCTCTTGAGGACCAAGATAAAACAACATTTACATGTCCTTGGGGAACTTGTGCATATAGGGCTTTACCATTTGGAATTTGTAATGCACCAACCAATTTTCAAAGAGTTGTGTTGGCTATTTTTGTAGATTTAAATACTTCATGTGTTGAGGTATATATAGATGATTTCACAGTCCATGAGAGAACATTGAAGAAGCATTGGAAAGTTTGAATAAAGTGTTGCAAAGATGTAAGGGTCATAGATTGTCATTAAATCATGAAAAATATTTCCTTATGATGATAGAAGGAATTGTTTTGGGACATCGTATTTATAAAGAGAGAATAAAGGTTGATCTAAAGAAAGTGTAAATTATTCAACAAATTGAAACCCCAAAGACTCAAACCGATGTCAAAATCTTTTTAGGGCTTGCGGGGTATTATAGATGATCCATAGAAGGATTTAGTAAAAATTTTGAACCATTATTTACATTTCTCAAAAACGATATACAATTCTTATGGATAGATGATTACTCAAAATATTTTGAATCTATAAAGCATGCCTTAACTACCTCTCCTATAATTAAGGGACCTATTTGGGGAGAACCATTCCACATACATGTAGATGTCTCCAACGCCATTGGAGCAGTTTTGGGAAAAAAAAGATGAAAATGGAGCGATGCATGCTTATTTATTATGTCAACAAAAATTTGAGCCCCACAAAAAGGAACTATACAACAACTTAGAAGGAATTCTTAGATATGGTTTATGCAATTAATAAATTTAGACATTATATCACTGATTATAAAGTTTTTGTTCATACTAATCATGCATCCAATAGGTATTTAATGAACAAAGCTATCATGGGTGGTTGAATTATAAGATGGTTGTTACTATTATAGGAATTTGACATCATAATTATAGATAAAACAGGTAAAGATAATGTTGTTGCTAACTTTCTTTCAAGAATGGTTTTGTAGGGTAATAATGAACCAGTGGATGACACATTCCTAAATGAAAATTTGTTTGCTATATCCACTCAGTCTCCATGGTTTGTTGATATTGCTAATTACCTTGTACCAGGAAAGTGCCCAAATAATTTCAGCCCTAAGCAAAAGAAAAGACTAATCCATGAAATCTCTAGGTTTCAATGGATAGATAGTTTTTTATTTAAAATGTGTCCTGATCATGTTCTTCATAGGTGTGTGCAGAAAATAGATGTTTATGAAATTATACATGCATGTCATAATGAACCAGAGGGAGGTCATTACCCTATGATCAGAATAGTTCATAAGATCCTTGCAACAGGCTATTTTTGGCCAACTATGTCTAAGGGTGTTTCATTTTATGTGAAACATTGTGATGATTCCCAGTGCATGGGATGACCTACACCAATAAAGGAGATGATTCTTCAACCCCAAATAGCTCTTGAACTATTTAAGAAGTGGGGAATTGATTTTTTGTGGCTTGATGATCCACCTTCAAAAGGACCTAAGTTTATGCACCAAGAGAAATAGTTTTTGATCAAGGGAAGACAAGGTGGCTGATTTTCTGTACAAGCATATACTTCAAAGATTTAGTGCACCAAGAGAAATAGTTTTTGATCAAGGACCTAAGTTTATGTTTTCTATTATTGAAGCTTTCATGCATAGGTATAAGATGACACATAGAAAGTCTACACCATACCATCCTTAGGTGAATGGACAAGTAGATGTCACCAAGAGAGAATTAGAGAATATTCTCATGAAGATTGTCTCATTGAGAAAGACAGATTGGTCAAAAAGATTGGATGAAGCTATATGGGCTTATAATACAACATGGAAGTCTACTACGAGTTTTTTTCCCATATGAGCTTGTATATAGAAAAACTCTTGTAATAATGACTATTGAATTTGACTTGAAGACATAGAGGATAGCATTAGAAGTTGGTATTAAGTTATATGAAGTAGAAAGGACCAAAATTCTACAGTTGAATCGGTTTGATGAAATAAGGATGGAAGCTTTGCAGTACATAGCGATGATTCAAAAACAAAGGAAATCTTGGTATGATAAACATACTATTAGTAGACAGTTTAGAAAAGGAGATTAGGTATTATCGTTTGACTCCAAATTTCAAGAATTCAAGAGGAAGTTTCATACAAGATGGTTAGGACCTTATGAGATTGATCAAGTTTTTGATAATGGAGTTGTGTAGTTGACAACAATAGATGGAGAAAGAAGAAGTATGTTGGGCAATGGTGATCGATTAAAATTTTATCACAAAACTGCATCTAGAGAAGAGTTTCTTTTAAAATTGTAGTCCAAAATTGAATTTATTTCATCATAAAAGATATTAATTCCTTGGTGGAACTTGATTCTAAGTGAATTCGACAAGAAGACAAAAATAAAGGAGGTAAACTGAAAACCAAAAATGGTGGTTCATACCTTATAGACTAAAGTTGAAAACCAGAAATGGAAACTTTGCTCATATCAACTTTAATTTTCTCCTAATGACTCCTGATGGCTCTCAAAATTTTAAATAATTATTTTGTAGGTATCAATATTAATGAATGCCTCCAAAATGCTCCTGATCGTTCCCTCTAAGAAATAAATCTCTCTTGTTTCAAGAAGATTGTTCTAGATTATTTAATGCATCATTTAGTCAATGCAAGGTGAGCCCTAGATAACTCTTGATTAGATCATAGGCTCTTTACCAATTGAGTTGATATATTCTCTGAATGGATCCTAATTGGTAGGTGTTTTGTCTCTTTTGGTGTAACAATTAGTACTGCATGACAGCTCCTGATCGAGACACTTGAATACTTTTGGTGAATTGGTCAGTTCAACAAAATAGTTCCTAACAAAATATGTATTAAATGACAAAGGTATACATTTATTGCCAATATTATTTTGAAATATTATTTTCTATTTTTGTAAGTGTAAAGTAGAATTAGTAAGTATTGTTTGTATAGAAATCTCCACCAGCTCATTTTTAACATTATTATTAAAAGTTTTAAGTATTAAATTAATTATGGCAGAGAGATAAGGAGTTGTATAAATGAATGACATCATTTGTTTGAAATTCAAAATTGAAGTAATTATTACTTCAGAAAGTGCACACATGTCATGACTACCACCAACTTGGCAAAACAATGAAGAAGTGCAAAGAACTAATGTGTAGATCGTCCAATCCAATTCAAGATAATCAATGCAAAAATGTGTGTAATAAATCATCATCTACGCTGAAAATTTCGGTTGCTAAAAAAAGGAAATATCCATTTTGCTTTGTGAATAAATTAAGAACATTCTCTAGTTGTAGAGTTAAAAATGGGGAATCAAAGAAAGATTGAGCTAGAGAATTTTAGTTTAGATCCTAAGACAAAGAGATTGTTAGAAGAAGTAGGCTAGCTAAATTTTATATGATTGTATGAGGGTTTTGAGCTGCATATAGTGGAAGAATTTGTAAGGAATTTTCATGAAAATGTTAGTAGAGTTAGAGGAGAGGTCATAGAAGTTACCCCTCAAATTATTAGTAAGTTGTTAGGGATTCCGACAAAAGGGGAACTGGTGAAAAAAGGGCGTATTAATTTTGAAGAGCTAGTCAATGCATTTCATGAGGGGAATGAGTGGTGACCTGAGCTGTAGGTCCATAAAGGAAATACCAAGGGTGTAAGTAGAAATAGCTTGGACGAGCATTGTAATATGATTGTGAAGTGGTTAATAAAATTCTTCACTTGTGAGGGCCAGTATGGGACCATGTTGGGACCAAGTATGTGACTATTGCTACATTTGAGGTATGGAAATATCCGACTTGAGGCTAGAATTAATCTTACAGCTTTCCTATTTTCTCAAATTTCTTCTTTTATATCTAGGGTGATGGATAAGGGAAACTCAATAAGATATCATATTTATTGGCATTGTGTTGTCATTGATGTCAACCGATATGAGTGATGTATGTGCAACACTATCAAGGAGGAGTACAGGGTAGGATGAAATATTCTTGATATCATGGTGTGTTGCAAAACATTGGTAAGGTAAGACAAAGTTTATCGGTCCACAAGTTAGTGTCTAACTTGTGCGAATGAGGTGAGAAGGTTGTCGGTATAGTGTATCACTGGTAAGGAAAGGATGTTAACTGGTAAGTGTTTGAATTGACATAGAGTAGTCAGATCAACCAAGTGAGTGGTTTTCAACCAGCAAGATGATGATAATGCACAAGCAGGATGGGCAAGGTACTTGAGCAGTTGTTTGTGATTAAGAGATGAAATGCTACTAAAAACACATCAACACAGGAGGAGAAGGATGAACATGTCATCAATATGCTGTGAGGATGTAGAACAATAAGACTCCAACTGAATGAAGATGTAGTCACCATAAGAAGAGATGACTGACAGTGAATGTGCCCACACCGGATCACATGTGTCTGCTTGAAGATGTGTTGCACAAATAGGGAACCACACGAGTGGATTTCAAGATGCAGATAATATAGGTGTCACTCCATCGGTAAGTGGAACTTATCTTCTAGTATGCATAGTATGCATCATAGTTCCATGAGATGAGGCAAAGGCAAGTGTTTAAAGGATCACACCTAATCTACCCGTGAATCAAAGAATGCCTTGAGTGCATGTAATCAGGAATGTGCACTGGATTACCTAAGAAGGCATGTTGAGATGCTAGTATAGATGATGGGTGATGAGTTTTTCACTTTAACAAATCGGTTGTGACATGGTCTGCGATGAACAAGAAGAAGAAAAGGCAGGATAGAAGATGGAGTTAGTTGAAGGTTGATGATATGGTGTCATCAAGAGGGTTTTATCAGTATGAATGTTCACTAGTAATATGGACAAGGTGCAGAGGCAGATGACTCCCCATCTGATGAAGTTATACATAAGGTGGGTTAGTAAGTGTGCTAACTAATTGAGCAATCCATTGGAAGAAAAGTAGAGTGAAAGATGGATAACAGACCAGCTTGAGGGTTTAATTGACAGGGTTAGTAAACTGGCAGAAAAGAGGAACTGGTAAAGTGTTTGGTCAATGAATCTATCTGAACCGACATGTTGAGCCAAGCTAGCAATTGGTTAACATGGATGCCACATGGAGTCAAGGTGGTGAACATGCATGCAATAATAGAAGGAATCTACACTGACAAGGTAGCTACTGAGTTTGTCAACATTAGTGACAGATCCCAAAAGTCATGAGACATGTTGCAGAGCTGTTGTAGGGGTTTGCGGCTTGAGGTCTGGAGGACAAATACAAGCCAGCTAAGAGTGATTAAGGAGATTGAGGTGGATGAAGGAAACAGTAGGTCCAATTCTGGTGTTTGACCAAGAGACCAGCTGATGGAGTAAAAAGCAAATCGCCAGAGATGGACGGTGTGATCAAGAAGATGCGTTAATGGTGGAGTTATACAGTTGGCAATCTAGAAAATCAGATCGGACAAGATCTGATTGGATTTGGTTTTCCTTGAGGATGGTGAGGAAACCCTAACTACCTGGAATTTGAATTATCTTTTGGCAGGAAATCCAGGCTATAAATATGCAAGCAAAAGACATTTTTAAGGGCTGATGTTGTTGCTGAAGAAAAGCATATTGTGCTGCTATGAAGTGTAATACTTCTGCATGTGAGAGAAAATCATTCAAGTTCTCAAAGCATATCTAAGAAGAGACTGAGTGAGAGGGTGAACCGGGTTGAAGTGTTCAACTAGTAGAAGAGAAAAACTGGTAGTTTTCATACCATCAAAACAAAAGTGAAGGAAGTTGCATAGAAGATAGACATAGAACCGACATAGTGTAGTACTGTGAAGAGAAGAGAGTGAGTAAAGAGAATATCCAGCAGAGAAGAAGAAGAGGAGAGGTGTACCGGTAAATTTTACTGGAAGTAAGGTAGTGGTTGAGAGTAGCAGGAGAGGTGAATTGGTGTAGCAAAGAAGGTATCTCACTGACAGAGTAAGATATATGAAATGGTTGCAAGATTCACTTGTAACAAGACAACTACTTTTGTAATTGATGTTTTTCTTTGAACACTGAGTTGTAGCTCGGTGCAGGGGTTGTAGCTCCTTTGGGTTGTAGTCCATAAAACAGGTAGGGGTTGGTGCTCCTTGGGTTGGTGCCCTAAATCAAGGATTGGTGCTCCTTGGGTTGGTTCCCTAAACATTATAACCATTTTTCATTGTGAGGTTGGATTGGAGCAGTAGACTCCAACAACATTGCTCACCAAGGTTTTCCCCATCTTGAGTTTTCCTCGTATATATTAGTGTTATGCGATATCCCTTGTTTGATTGCGCTTGTGTAGGTCTTCCCACTAACTGGTAAGTCTACATTGAGTTAGATCTGTTAACAGGTATGCTCACATAGGTTAACTAAACAGAAAAGTTTGAGAACCACTGATTCACCCCCCTCTCAGTGGTGCATTGTGTCTAACAATAGTTTTATAACTTAATTATAAATCACCATTTCCTAAAAATAGAATTTGGGAAAGAAGGGTGGCTAGAAGTTTTGTCTACCCTTGAGAAGAAAAAGGCCAAAAAGGGACCCATGCCCAAAAGGGTCAAATTGGAAAAAGGGGAAAACTTAGAGAAGAAAATAAAAATAGAAATTGAGGAGTCTAAACCCACTAGAGTAACTCATCACTATTTAAGAAGGGAAATTTATGAGTAACTTGAAGAAAAGCAAAGTCTCGATGCTACCACTTCAAAAGCTCATGACACTCCATATTATCGAACCCCTAATGACCCTTCTTCACAAGTTCTTGATAATACCCCTGTGCAAACCCTTGAAGCTTCTCAACAAACCTTTGAGACTCAAAGACCTATTTTGTCCTTTGAGAAACAAGCTCTTGTTTCGACACCTTCTCAGTAAACCTAGGAAAACCCTCATGAGCAGAAAAATGTTGAGTTTATTACTATCAATGATGATGAAAGCTCTTCTAATAAGCTTAAGATGCAACAAGTACCTCACTCCTCCTCTCCATCAGGAGATGGCACAGAGGAATTTGAATCACTTGAGGAGTTTCAAGTCAATCAAGACCTACCTTCACCTCCTCTTGATCATCCCTTTCCACCTTCACCACCTCAAACATTCACTAGAAGAGAGGAAAATGAAGTGATTTTCAAAAAATAAATTATAGAGAAAACATGTAAGGGTAGAATGGAGGAGAAATTGAATTGATGAAAGTCATGGTGCTTTCTAGAATGGAAGATAAAATTCAAGAAACCAAGAGAAAAATTTGGCTTCTTGAAGAAAGTTTAAGATGGAAAGATGAGGAATTACAAAAAGGTGCAAAAACAAACAGAGAAAATTAGGAAAGAGGCAGCTAAAAAAGAAACCAATCTCAAAAAACAAGTAATGGACACTCATGAAGCACTTCATTAAGCTAATGCTCATGCATTAAGAAATACTAAAGAATTAAATAAGTTGAAAGAGGAATTAGAACATAATGAATATCAATTGAAAATCCAAGTAATTCAAACTCGTGATCACAAAGCCTCAACTTCATCTACTCCTCTTAGGTATCTTTCCTTGTCTGCTACGAAATACAAATAGAAAAATATCAAATTGACTTTAAGCAACTTGAAGAATTAGAGAGATGGAAAAATGATGCCACTCAAAGATTAGAACAAGTAGCAAAATTGTCCTCAACAATTTTGGCTATGAGGAAGCCCTTTGTATTTTATGCTTTGTCTTTAAAAGAGAGATTTTTACAATGGAAAATTAATCAATTGGTTCTTGGAAGTGTTGTCACAGAGGATGCACCTACTTTTGCAAAGAAAATCAATACCAGTACTTATGCAATCCTATACAATATGGAAATGAAACTCGAGTTGTGGGTAAACTCAAAATGGGATATGAATCTCTAAGTTATGGGTCGGCTCCCTTTGAATACCTCCTAAAACAAATGATGGGTATGGAAGAGAGTAAGAAATGATCGTAAAAACTAAAAATTAAAACTACTCTAGGAGGTGATGCACCACACTATGATGATGAAAATTGCCATAACTCACAAAAATCTATCAGAAACTCTTCCTATAGAAGATTGTCAAATTTCCAATCACATGAGCATTTCCTAGAAAGGTTAAGTAATTCTTAAACTTAGAAGGAAAATTTATTTCACAATACAGATTTACCAAAACCTACAACACAAACTAAGACCTATGATTCTAAAAAGCAATGATGCATGCACACTAAGGAGATGAAAGATTCATGGTTTTAGATGAAACACAAAAATTAATTCTATAAAATATGTCATGAAAAAACACAATAAAAAAGGCAAACTCATGAAATTATGCAAATAAAAGGAGTTTTTTGCAAAAATTAGAACTGAAACACTGCTATAAATCTCTCTATATTAATGAATGAGTTACAAAACTCTGCAAATTATCTTAAGGCAAGAGAACAATAGAGGCAAGAACTCTGGAAAAATATAACAATATTTCCTTTATATACAATACTTGGGAATGCAACACTAAAGAAAGAACTGCACTCTCCAAAAGAAAACTCAAGTTTGAAATCCGAGCTCGGAAGAAAAGCCTAAAAAATAGGTGCCAAATCTGCATGAAAAGATGTCATAATGCTGCCAAAATTCCCTCATTTGAATGCACGATCAAAAAGATCCTCAAAATAGCCCCAAACTGTCACTAACTGCCTGAACTCTACTCCAACTATTGTTCAAACACTATCATCCTATGTCATATGCATGCGTGTGTAAGGGAAAAATACAATAAATATTTAAAGTACATTCAACATAAATTTTACTTTTAATATCTATTGTGTATGCATTATTTTGTCCCTTATTATTCCTATATAATAAATATTAAAAGTAATTGATAAGAGCATCACTTTAATATTTATTTTACATTTCAGTTATGCATGTACGCATATGTGAAAAAATAAAAAATCTCCTTAGTGCATTAAATTAATTATTTTTATTTATTCATTAATAATGGTATTTGCATGTGCCTAATGCCATTATTAAATAAATAAATAAAATAATAACAATAAAAGTATTCTTTGCACTTAAATAAAATAAAGGTTTTAAGACCCCCACAATTGGCAAGACTAGGACTTAAAGTCCTTGTGGGGGAGCTCATGCTCAACCACCACATAAAAAATTAATAGCAAATAAAATAAAAAAACAAAGCCCATCATAATTCCTATATGAAATTAGGGCATGCAATTCAAAATCACTTCAAACCCTAAAAACACTCTAGCTTTTTTTGTGTTTTTTCTGTCTTCGTTGGGAAGCTTTTGGTCGTCATTGTGGTAGGGTTTGAGCTAGGGTTTGAGCTTGGAATAGGACATTACTTGGACTCTATACCTCCAATCTTGTTTAGATCTACACTTTGATGTATAGGAATCTTCGTGTCGCCATTATTTGCTTGAAAAAGAAGCTTTCTCAGTTGTTTTCATGATGCATACAATGATTTATTTGTTTTTCTTGCATATTCTGGAAAGTTATTTTCTGTCATGAGCCATGGAATGTATACAATGTAGTTTTGTTTCTTGATCTTCAAGCTTTCTGTAGTTTTCTTCTTCTGTGAGCCGAAATGAAAATGTTGCTTTGGTCTCTAGAAACCTTAACACAGGTTCTTCTTGACTTGACTGGTGTTGTTCTCTTGCTCGAACTAAGACATATGGGTATGAGGCCAAGATTTTTAAAATATTGAATATATTCTGAAGCTGTAGATGGGTCTCCTCTATTTGACCACCATATTTATGAGAAATACATTTGTTTTAAAAACCCAAAAAAGGGCTTTCTAATAGCACTCCATTTCTTTGTTCTTGTATGAATGGTCTCTATTTCTTGGCCATGGTAAAATGTATACAATTTATTTGATAGAACCCTATAAGGGTTTCCTATAACTTATCATTTCACTGTTCTTGTGAGGCCGAAAAATAAAAAATTATGGTTTTTGGACACAACTTTTTGGATAATAGACTCCTCATATGAAACCTAAATAGGGTTTTCAAAATTAAACCCTTAAAAGAGTTTTGATCTCACTGTAATACACGACCATGATCTTAAACACAGTTAGGGTTGTGAGAATTTTGCTCCAATGTGAAACCCTAACTGGTCCTTAAAAATGAAAACCTTAAATCCGAAGGGACACCATACATCCGAAGGGACACCATACAGATTTGCAATACTTTAAAACCTTGAAACCCTTACTTGTCACTAGATTTCCAAACTTTTGACAAGGCATAGAATATAAGTTTGAAAGATGTGAATACTTAAATGCAACACTTATACCTACATATCCTATTACTATGATATTGGCGTTATTAGCATTTATAAATCTTTCTTTAAAATGCAACACCTCTTTTGAAACATTGATTGTGTTGTTGGCATTATTGGACTCCTCTGTTAGCATTTGAACCCATTATTTTGTCATTTTATATGATGGTAATGCAACCTGTTATTGTATTGCACCTTTCAGTTGGACTTGAGATTGAAACATTGTAGCACTGTCATCAGATCACTTGAGATGTATTCATGAACCTGTAACCTTTTGTATTGTGGCAAAAAAATACATAAGTGCATAAAGGATATGGATTTGATCATTGTTTTAGATTTGAAACATGTATGATGGAATGTTCACCAAACAATGTATTTATATTGTCATAGCTGAGAGTTGTTTTGAACCTGTGCTTTTGTATCATATCACCATTGTAGCCTTGAGGTTCATTTCCCGTGTCATGCTTTTCATTTTGTACATTGTGATCTTTTGACACTTCTCTGTTCCTTATGATTCTGTGAATGCAAATTACTATTTTTGTGCTTAAGGTTGTCACATTGTTCTTATACACTGTTGCTCTGTTGAATATCTCTCTAAATGTCACTATATCTTTACAATCATTGTACTTCTTGTAGACTATCATCACTCAAGACTAAGATACAACCAATTGTGTATTGGGCATTGCTATTGCAGACTATTGCATTATACTTCAAACAATTATTGTTCCTTATTCAATGGGCTTTCATGACTTCGTTTACCAATAGAAACTCTAAGGATACCCTCATTATTGCCTGTTGCATTACAACTGTTCTCATTACTTCATCTCTAGGTGTCTTTGTTATAATGAGGTCTCACTATCAGATTAGTGTCATTTGAGACTATGAAGGAGGGATGATTTTGAATGGGCTACTAATCTAGCATAGTTACAATCCTCTTTTTACTTTATCTTTAATAGCCTTTGTGATTTGGGATTGGATATCTATTCTTTTGTTGTTGCCTTCACCATCCCAAGGTGTTGTAACTTGTCCTTTTCTTTAGCAACCCTTTTGACTGTTCTTTGAATGCATCAATTTTCTTGAAGCCTTCATCAAATCTTCATGTTGTAACTGGGCATTGGATTCTCAAGATTATCCAAAACCAAAACTCTTGAGTAATGAACATCTTTATCTTTAGCTATTGCTTTCACTACCATGTTCAAGTTAAGAATTATTGCATTTATATATGTTTCTTTTAGGATCTTTACAAATATTGCTCAATAGTACTGGTTTTGAATAATCCTGGGAATAATTGCAACTGGTTACCTCTAAATATTATCCCTTCATTGTCATAAACCTGTACATGTCTTTTTGAGATGGTTGTTAACTACTAGGAAAATCTGAGACACTAAATGATTGTTGTTTTTTATTTCAATAGTGAATGTAATGATTATGTATATTGTTATAAACTTGAAGGCATTTATTCCTTTGTGATATATATTTGTGTAAAACTAGAAATTCTCCTTCCTCAAAGTTTGGTCATTCAAAATTCCCTATGTTCAGTTGCATGCTTTGGTCATCTGATAATAAAGGTATGAAAGACTTGCCTTATTATTTCATACTCTATCACTCATATGATGACCTTAGTCACTTGTTAGATGTGGAGTACAATTCATTTATTGTTGTATATGTTGTCATCTGGTGGTGGCCTAGACTGTCATTGGATCTGAAAATATATGAGACCATGAATACAGTTGCATTCATTTTTTATAGCTGATTAGTGTCACCATGTGAGTGATGACTGGTATGTTGAGCTCAACCCTTTTGGGAGCCCATTTTAACCCACATAGTTGATTTTCATGAAATGGAAATTTTTTCGTATACCTACATAGTGAACACACAAGTTAGAAAAAAATAAGAAGCTCACGAAGCTTCTGATGGCTTTTCACTTTGATCTCAGATTCTCTTCTTGTCTTGTTCTGATTCTTTCCATTTGTAATCTAATATACATGTGTATGAGTATATTTTTTAGAGAAATTGATATCCTGAGCTCTAACACACCTGTCCTTCACCTCTTGAAGGCACTATAGGAGTGCTAGGAGCATGAAGACCCAATGATGCAGCTTGATCACACCAACGGTTCGTCATTGAAAGACAATAATAGATCCCTATTTCTCTCTTTTATTTATACATATGTTTATCATACTACTTATTGTACTTCTTAGTCATACCCACAACTTGTGTGGGTCCTTACACATTTATGTAAATAAAGAGCTTCTTTCATATGCAGTTTTAAATGCACATTACTAAAATACATTGTATTTAAAAAGAAATATTCATTTGTCTATGCAAATCTGATAAATGATGAAGTATAAACAAAAAAAAATTGTGTACCTTTCTTTCATCTGATGTGTAAGGCTGATCATAGACCTATCAAATTTTGATGGTTAAAAATTTGGATAACAAGAAGAAAAAATGATTGCGAAGATGATAATGACTTCCTTAAATATTTTTATAAAAGTGACCCTAATTTCCAACATCAAATGTGTGGATACTATTTACACAACTTTCTTTTAGGTCATTTTTATCAATCTTTCCTGAATATCTTCATTGGTGAAGTATATATTAGAGCATTTATTTCATTATTACAAAATCAGATAGAATGGGAAAATAAGTTAAATTAGTATAGATAAGTACATAGTAAATTAGGCCTCCCTATGATAGATGAGACACCAAGGTCATTGGCATTCACAAAGAAGTTCACTTCCATCTCATAACTCAACAAAATAAAACCAATTTACAAGAATAATCTTGTAGAAATAATCTAATATTTAAGGGATGTGCATAATCAACTTCCTCATCAAGCTCTGCAAGCATCCGGGACAAGGTTTAATACCATACCAATCTAGTTAAGAAGGAGATAATCTATTTCTCCTCACAATATCACTTGGAGCTTGACTAGGGTCAAATCAATGATTGCAATGATAGAAGAGTGGAAAGTAGATTGGATAGGTATGCGGTTTAGACCACCATTGATATTATTGCTATCACCAAGGTTGAATGAACCTACCAGTTTTGCAGGAGAGATTTTGAGGAACCAAACAGAAAGAGTGGAAGAATACAATGGATATGTTCCTCCCAGAGCTTATCATGAGCACAATTTTTAGCGTCTTGATTTGGTTCTTTGGATTGAAGCTATGAATAGGGGCATGTTAGATCCACCACCATGGGGAAATGGTTGATAATAGGAGGGAGAGGATGACGAGCACTTAAAAATGACACTTTTAATCTTAATTTATGTTGAAAAACTCTATGTATTATGTTAATTAATGTGCCTAGCGGAAGACTATATGCATCCATGTTTATTCCTATTGCTTTTATACTCTACTAATTACCAAATATATATTAGAAAGAGTATTTTTTTCTAAATGTATTACTTTTTGTTACTAATCAATGAAGAAATAGTCGATACTTAGGATTTTGCTATTATATCTTGTTTTATCTTCCCTAGATATGTTTTCAAATATGTTTGGAAGTTATTTCAAAATGTGGAGTTATAAATTTCTTGCCAACAACTTGGAATGCCTAGTCACTCCTCTTATCGCTCCAACTAGATGATACATTTATTTTTTCCAAGTCTAATTTCATTGGTTATCTATAAAACGTCTAGTTTCATCTGTTGCAATAAATTCATTGTTGTAAAGTCATCAAGTCTTATGTAGTTTAAGTTAGTAGTTGTTACTCGTGTAGGCGGGTAACATTGTATTTGAATTTGAATAAGGATATGTGTATATATAACCCATGGCTTTCATCAGAAAACTAGTTAGTTAGTTAGTTAGTTAGTCTGTAAATTAGTCATCGGTTTTTAGAGTCTCATTCTCTTGTAATCTCAGAACATTGTTTTACTCCCTCTCAAGAGCCAATTGCAATGAAAATTTGAAGTTGATTTGAAATCTTGGTGTTCACATATCCCACCAAAGGAAGAGAAGGGCCCACTCAACCAAAGGGAGGTGATCCTAAGTTGATCTTTGATTTTATTATATTTTTGCATGTTTCTTTTAGTTACTTACTTTTTTGTATTTTTATGTTAATTATGAAAAACTAAGAAAAAGTCAATTGCAATATGTAGCTTTCATTCATAGATCGAGGAAATAACTTGTTGCCATGGATTTAGATTTATGTTTTGATTAACTTAGTTTAAATTCATCTCTTGTTACATTCTATTTTCCTTTGATTCTATTAAAACAAATGATAATGGTAATTGAAGTTGTGATTATATAGAAACTTTGTTAAACTCATTCATCCAATTTAGTTTGCTTTAAATGTTCTATAAAATACATTTATGATTTTCTACAAACGTAGAATAGATTTCATTTCTCAACAAACAGAATATAATTTTAATTTGTTTTGTACTTTAAGTATGATTTCAATCTTAAATAAATGATTCCATGAATTATTTCTAATAAAGTTTTGTTTATATTTCACTAGAGGAACCAAAGTCCTCCTTAGAATAGATTTAGTACTTTAAGTTTAGATTATATTAGAAAAGGAGAAGTGTCATTAGCATAGGATTTAGTTCTTAGAGAAGTGATCCTAAGAGCTCTTGATGGAGCATGACCAAATCATAAGTCATTGTTCTTAGTGCAAAAAACACCCAACTTAAACTCATCCTTTTTACATATAGCTCTAAGATAGACCCAGTTTGATAATGAAAAATCAAATAATGTGATTTGTAACATCAACGGCCTCACCCATAAAGACAATAGAGAGAGAATAAGAGATGGATAGATAATAAGAGAGATGGTTAGGGAGATAGATATGGGAGTAAGGATGGAGGTGGATGGAGAGGGAGAGAGAAAGAAAGGGAGGGAGAGACCTAGAGAGGGGAGAGAGAGGTAAGAGAGAAGAAAGAAAGAGAGAGGAAGATAGAGAGATGGAGAGAAGTATCAATACAACCAGTACCCTCAAACCTATGTACCCTAACCTTGTACCATCAATCTTGTACCCTATACCCCTAACATTATATCCTAAAACATATCATCTAAACCCTATACAAGGAAAGGAGATGTAATGACCTAGAGAGGGGAGGGAGAGAAAAGAGGAGAGATGAAATAATAAAGAGAAAGAGAGAGATAAGAAGGAAGTAAGATGTGGGAAGGGAGTGACTAAGAAACCTAGAGAGGGGAGAGGTAAAGAGGTGAGGGAGAGAGAGAAGAAAATAAGAGAGATAAGCTCACAAAGAGAGAAAGAGGGGTAAGGAGACAAACAGAGGTGGAGAGGGTGGGAAAGAACTAGAGAGGAGAGAGATATAGAGATGAGATACCTAAAGCTTAGGAAGAGAGAGTGAGAGACCTAGGGTGGAGAGATATAGGCGAGGGAGATAGAGGGGGCGAGAGAGGTGGGTAATGATACAAAGAGGGAGAGGTAGAGAGGTAAATATGGAGGGAGGGATAGACATAGTGTTAGGATAACCAGTGGACAACTGAGAGGGGGGGTGAATCAGTTGTCAACAGATTATATCAATTAATCCACTTTACAACCTTAAACCGAGCACATAAACATTAAATAACAGAATAGCACAAATAGATACCGGTAGAAATAGATACCTATAAATAATGCAGCTTAACAGTGAAACAGATAATCAACACAATGCAACCATACCACATAACACCATGATTTGTATGTGGAAAACCTGGTAAAGGGAAAAACCACATGGGAAGCCTACCCATAGTCAGATGATACTTTTGCAGAAAGTATGTGATACAATGAGAGGTTTGCACATACAAGAAGGTACACTGCATAGAGTGCATTGCTCATTACAAAAGAGTCTCACTAACTATAGAGAGGTTATAACCACCTCAAGATAATGGACAACAATCTAATAGAATGAACTACTAGAGATAGTATTTACCATGCCTGATTAGAGTCTCGGTTAAGCTCAATACTGAAGGCCTTTGACCTCTAACATAAACCCAATTAAATCTTCAATGATCAACCTAATCCTCTGCTTGAATGATATTACAATATTCACACATTACATTCCTTTTCCTTGTCCACACCACTACCATGATCTGCAATGAGATCTTACATTGATTTATACAAACCTTAAGGCCTAAACCAATTAGGTCGGCCACCTAAAAGATATTACAATAAGATCATTACATATATCCATATTACAATGATATGCCATGTCAGCTTTAGACCAAAACAACATTAACCAATCCATAAATCATCCCAGTAACATGTAGAGAACATGTTAACATGATATCAGTCTATAACCTAGATAGGCACCATACCTATTCTGGGTCCACTATGCCAAAGTGATGTCTCCAACTCGTCAAATCATGATCAAGGATCATCTTCTGTATCCTAGAAACCACACCAACACCACTTATGCATCCTGTCAAAGATTCTCAATAAAAGCTCTACTGGTAAAACCTTAAACCCATGTCGATAAGGGTTAACAAGAGTGTATGATAGTATCTAATCACCAAGTCAATACCAACTAACCAAAACATGCTCCAGAAGCATGTAACACATAAAACCAAACATATTTCATTGATCCAAACATGCCGAAAGTGTCCAACATATAGTCTCTTATACCGATAACACTAGATCTTTTGTCGGTAACCAACCATAATGGATAGTGTTGACATCAATGGCAAAACATCAATGCAACACATAATCAATCCTTCCATATTGCCAACAATCTCCCCCTTTGGCATTGATGGCAACACTAGATGTGAAAAACATCTAAGTACCAAGAAATGCCAAACAAGTCTCCCCCAATGGAAGACAACCAACAATCTCCCCCTTTGAATAATATCTCTGTAAAGATGTGAACTCCTTAAGTTTTATTTTTCACATCAATATCTCTCCCCCTTTGACATCAATGACAAAGATATGACATATATATCGAAAATTTGTGAATCTCAAAGTTGACTTCCCCCCTTGAGTAGTAACACCACTACATCAATCCAGAGAAAAGGATAAAGTTGTTGATCCATACCGGAATGACACACTGCACAATCAGCCAAGTCTCTTCCAGAGGGGTAGATACCCCTAACCTGTCTCTCAAATATTCAAATGATTCTTTAGACAGAGGTTTTGTGAATATATCTGCTTTCTGCTCTTTAGTGTTCACATAAACCAATTTGACTTCCTTTTCTTCCACTTTGTCCTTCAGAAAGTTATACTTTATTCATATGTTTTTAGTCTTAGAGTGAAATACCAGATTCTTGGACATATCAATAGATGCAGAGTTATCAATAGATAACTATGGGTTCACTACAGTTTACCTTGATATCCTTCAACATCTGCTTCATCCATAGGACTTGTGTATAGTTAGTTTTTGTTGCAACATATTCAGCTTCTGCAGTAGATAAAGAAATGCATGACTATATTTTGTTGATCCATGAAACCAGTTTCTTTCCAAGAAAAAAAGCTCCACCAGAAGTGCTCTTCCTGTCATCAATATCTCCAGCCCAATCTAAATTTGTATATGCACATAAAGTGAAGTTATCATCTCTAGAATACCATAAGCCATATTCAGTTCTTCCTTGCAAATACCAGAATATCCTCTTTATTGCACATTCATGATATTATTTAGGATTACTTTGATATCTTGAAACAATACTCACTGCATTCATAATATATGGTCTAGTCTGAGTTAGATATAACAAGCCACCAATCATAGACTTATACCTTGTTGAATTTACTGGTGCAAATGTGTCTTTGATAGATAATTTCTCACTTGCCACCAGAGGAGTACTTACAGGATTGGAATTATCCATACCAAACTTCTTCAACAATTCCCTTAGATACTTTGTTTGACAGATAAAGATTCCTTTGTCGGTTTGAGTAATCTGCAAACCTAAGAAAAATATCATTTCACCAATCATGGACATTTCAAATTCATTCTTCATATTGTTAAAAAATTCCATGCACAATTTATCTTCTCCTCCAAAAATGATATCATCAACAAATACTTCAATAATCAGAATATCATCATCATTGATCTTGTAATATAAATTATTGTCAGCACTACCTTTAGTAAAACCAAGCTTCAAAAAATATTTATCCAACCTTGCATACCAAGCTCTAGGAGCTTGTATCAATCCATATAATGGTTTCCTTAACCTACAAACCATATCCTTGTCATCTGTTAGTGAAAAACCATCAGCCTGCTTAATGTATACCTCTTCGTCAAGTTAACCATTCAAAAATGCACATTTAACATCCATTTGATATACCTTATAGTTCTTATATGCTGCATAGGCAAGAAATAGTCTAACAGCTTCAATTCTGGCTACAGGTGTAAATGTCTCACCATAATCCATTCCTTCCATGTGAGAATATCCTTTACAAACCAATCTAGCCTTGTTTCTTATAACTTAACCATCCTCATTTAGTTTATTTTTAAAAACCCATTTAGTTCCAATAACATTTTTATTTTTAGGCCGAGGAACTAAAGTCCAAGTCTCATTCTTCTCTATCTAATCTAATTCATCTTCCATAGCCTTTAACCAATGTTTATCTCTACAATCTTCAATAACAGATGGCGGTTCACCTTGAGAAATAAGAAATACCCCTTCATTTGCTAGTCTTCTTCTTGTCATAACTCCCTTGTTCCTATCTCCAATGATTTGATCTTCAGAATTATTTAATCTTACATACCTTGGAGTCTTTTGAACTTCACGTTCACTGATTTGATGATCAGTCACAGTTGAATTTTCTAATTGTACTGGTGTAACTATCTCAGTGTCTTGTATCGGTTGAGGCATTATCAGTTTAGTTATGATCATTTTCACTATCGGTTCCCTGTCAATGATATAGATTGATTTATGTATTGCTCATCCACTTTCACATTTGCGCTCTCCACAATTTTATGAAATCTTTTGTTATAACATCTATATGCTTTGCTCTTATTAGAATATCCAAGAAATATTCCTTTATCATATCTAGGATCAAACTTCTCGATTGAATCATCCCTTTTGATATAATATTTACTTCAAAATAATTTGAAATACTTAACAATAGGTGCATGTCCAAACCATAATTCATAAGGACTCTTACCAGTTTCACCTTTGATATGAACTCTATTGAATGTGTAGACTATTGTACTCACTACTTCTCTCCAGTAGATGTGAGGCAATTTGGCTTCCATCATCATGGTTCTTGTTGCATCCAAAATGGTTATATTATTCCTTTCCACTATGTCATTCTGGTGAGGATTCCTAGGTGCAGATAATTGTCTCCTAATTCCATTTGTCTCACAATAACTGTTAAATTCATGAGAAGTTAACTCACCGACTTGATCTGATCTTAGACTTTTGATTTTCAGTCCAGTTTCAGTTTCTACCTTTTCTTTAAAGATCTTGAATTTATCAAAAGCTTCAAACTTCTCCCTAAGAAAAGTCACCCACATAATTCTAGAATAATCATCAATTATTAGCATGAAGTACCTATCACCTTGAAAGATTCTAGTCCTTGTTGGACCACATAAGTCAATGTGAATTAAATCAAGAACATCATTAGATTTATCATGTATTCTTTTAAAAGAAGTTCTAACTTGCTTTCCCAATTGACATTCCTTACATACTAGATAATGAGGCTTCATAATCTTAGGTATATCTCTAATTGCCTTTGTTGAAGCAATCTTGACAATGCAATCAAAATTAACATGACACAACCTCTTATGCCATAGCCAACTCTCATCAATATGAGAAATCAAACATGTCTTATTACCAGTGTTCAGGTGAAAGATATTACCTCCAGTCTGAGTACCAGTAGCAATCTCCAAACCAATCTTGTTAATGATTTTGCATTTTCTATCATTGAATTGAAGTTGGAATCCCTTGTCCACTAATTGACCAACATTCAAAATATTATGCTTTAAACCTTCTACATAATAGACATTATCAGTATTATGCTTGCCATCCAAAGAAATAGTACCTCTACCTTTGATCATACATGCTTTGTCATCTCCAAATCTTACTTGACTGCCATTGTATTCATGTAGGGACAAAAAATTTCTTTTATCTCCAGTCATATGATGTGAGCATCCACTATCAATTACCCATTCATCTGTGTCTTCAACTTTTTGCTGCCAGGTCCTTTTCTTCATTCTTAATAGCCAGTTTTGGTTCATCTTCCTTTAAGGCATAGAACACCCATCCCTTTACATTGCTGAATCCACTAGAAAAGTCTTCTATCGATTCATCCTCAGAGTCATCAATTACTCCTTCCCCATTCGCTATGTAGCAATGTTTGTTTCTCTTGAATCTATATTTGTTTTGATTAGGTTTGAATAATTTCTTAACTCTTTCTTCAAATCTTGCATTCCTTTCAGGACATCTAGATGAAAAATGACCAATCTTATTACAAGCAAAAAATTTAAAAGGTGATTTTCCTTCATACTTACTTCATGTTGGTCCTTTAGGTACTCTTCTAGCAAATAAGGCTTCAAGTTGCTCAAATTATTCATCATCTTTCCTCATATCTTTTAGTTCTTTTTCATATAGGGCTTTCCAATCATTCTTGTCAGTAGATGATGATGATGCATGAAAAGAAGGTTCAAATTTTGCAACTTCGGAATGTCTAAATTCTTCAAGCTCAAAAACAGACAATTTCCCAAACACAATATCTCTGTTAACTGAGGTGTTTTCCATTGTTCTCGATTCATTAATTGCAGTTGCCTTCATCTTGTAAGCCGGTGGAAGGGCTCTCAAGACTTTGGAAACTATTTCATCTTCACTCAAAGATCCTCCACAACATTAAATTCCCATGACAATCTCATTTACTCTTTCCATAAATGTAGCAATTCTTTCATTGCCATCCATCTTCAAGTTCTCATATCTCACCTGATAACCATCAAGTTTAGCAATTTTGATAGTAGGGTCACCTTCATTCAGAGTTTGTAATTTATCCCACATAACCTTTGCAGGTGATTTATCAATCAATCCCATGATCTATTGATCAGTAAGTGCACATAGGAGGGCTTCTCTAGCTTTGCAATCATTGTCAATATTTTTATCGAAGTCTGTAGGAGTAGGATTGCCAGATGTCAGATCATAAGGTGTGTATCCTTTCTCAGTGATCTCCCAAATATCCTTGCCAAGACATCTAAGGTAAGTCTCTATTCGGATTTTCCATATCCCATAATTTGTTCCATCAAGCTTAGGGATTTCTCTTCTGAAAAATAGTTGTTGGTGGATTAGTTGCCATAGGATCTACCTCAAGTGGTTAAGCTTCTGCAAAAGAGGACCAAAGCTCTGATACCAATTGTTAGGATAACTGGTGGACAACTGAGAGAGGGGGGGTGAATCATTTGTCAATAGATTGTATCAATTAATCCACTTTACAATCTTAAACTAGAGCACATAAATATTAAATACCATAATAACAGAAATAGATACCGATAGAAACAAATACCGGTAAACAATGCAACTTAAGAATGAAATAGATAATCAACACAATACAACCATACCACATAACAACATGATTTGTACATGGAAAAATTGGTATAGGGAAAAACCATGGTGGGAAGCCTACCCACAGTTAGATCATACTTCTGCAGTAAGTATGTGATGGAATGAGGGGGTTCCACATGCAGGAAGGCACACTACCTAGAGTGCACTACTCATTACAAAAGCGTCTCACTGACTATATAGAGGTTATAACCACCTCAAGATAATGGAAAACAATTCAGTAGAATGAATTGCCAGAGATAGTATCTACCATGCCTGATTATAGTGTTGGTTAAGCTCAATACTGGAGGCCTTTGACCTCTTACATAAAACCAATTTGATATTCAATAATCAACCTAATCCTCTGCCTGAATGATATTACAATATTTGTACATTACATTCATTTTCCTTGTCCACACCACTACCATGATCTGCAATGAGATCTTACATTGATTTATACAAACCCTAAGTCCTAAACCAATTAGGTCGGCTACCTAAAAGATATTACAATAAGATCATTACATATATCCATATTACAATGATATGCCATGTTAGCTTTCAACCAAAAAAACATTAGCCAATCCATAAATCATCCCAATAATGTGTAGAGAACACATTAACATGATACCAGTCCATAACCTAGATAGGCACCAGACCTATTCTGGGTCCACTATGCCAAAGTGATGTCTCCAACCAGTCGAAGCACGATCAAGTATCATCTTTTGCATTCTAAAAACCGCACCAACACCACTTATGCATCTTGTCAAAGATTCTCAATAAAATCTTTGTCGGTAAAACCTTAAACCCATGCCGATAAGGGTTTACAAGAGTATGATAGCATCCAATCACCAAGTCAATACCAATTGACCAAAATATGCTCTAGAAGCATGTAACACATAAAACCAAACATATTCCATTGATCCAAACATGCCGGAAGTGTCCAACAAATAGTCTCTTATACTGGTAACACTAGATCTTCTGTCGGTAACCAAAACCTGTCTACTAATAACCAACCATAATAGCTAGTGCTGGTAACAGACCATAATAGCTAGTGTTGACATCAATGACAAAACATCAATGCAACACATAATCAATCCTTCCATATTGCCAACACATAAGTATGGAGAGAGAGAGAGAGAGAGAGAGAGAGAGAGAGAGGTTGAGAGGGAGACATAGTGATCACGAGAATAAAGAGAGAGTGGAGAGAAACAATAAGAGGAGAAGAGATATGGAGGGGTCAATGAGAGAAATGGAGATAATGAGGGAAGGCAAGAGAGAGATGGAGAGAGGATAGGAGAGATCTGGAGAGGATAGAGAAGAGAGGGAGAGTAATAGGTCTATAATTTAGGGGAGATGAAGGTGAGAAAAGAGAGAATCAAAGGAGAGAGCTCATAAAGAGAGAGGGGTAAGGGTTGATGGAGAGAGAGGTGGATAGGGAGGGAGAGAACTAGAGAGGTGAGATACCTAGAGGGTGTGAGAGAGGTTAGATACCTAGATGGGAGAGAGAGGAGAAAGATAGATAGAGGGGGATAGAGAGAGGTTCCTAATCAGACATGAATGGAGAGGTATAGAGGTGGAGAGCCTCGAGGGAAGGAGAAACATAGAAAGGGGAGAGAGGGAGAGGTGATGACCTAGATAACAGAGAGATAATAGAGAGATAGTATAAAAGAGAGTAGGGGAGGGTGATAGATATGAGGGTAAGAAGGGAGAGATCTACAGAGAGAGAGGGGGGAGAGAGAAGCATCAATATGGGAAATTCCCTCAACCCTATTTACCTTAAAGCCTATACTATCAATCTTGTATGTTAAACCCTATACCAATACTGTCAACCCTAAACCCTATATCATACTCTTTATTCTCTAAACCCTATACAAGGGAGGGAGATATGATCACTGAGAGAGGGGAGGGAGAGAGAAAATGGGAGAGATAAGAACAAAGATAAAGCAAGGGATAAGGAGAAAGGGAGGGAGAGGTAGATAGAGAGTGATTAGGAGACATAGAGAGGGGAGAGATAGAAAGGTGAGAGATAATTTTACAAAGAGAGAAAGAGGGGTAAGGAGGAAAGGAGAGAGGTGGAGAGGGAGGTAAATAACTAGAGAGGGGAGAGATATGTCCTATATCCTAAGGAGAGAGGGGTGAGATACTTAGGGGAGAGGTAGAGTGAGAGAGGTTAGTAATGAGATAGGGAGGAAGAGGTGGAGAGGTAAATATGGAGGGAAGGAGAGACCTATGGATGGGGAAAGAGAGGGTGGGAGGGAGAGGTAGTGATTGAGAGAATAAAGAGAGAGGGGATATAAATAATAAGAGAGGGAGAGAGAAGAGAGAGGGAGGGAGGAATAGATATGGGGGCAAACAGGGAAGGTGAGGTACAGAGGAAGAGATGTTGAGAGAGACTTAGAGAAATAGTGGTAGGAGAGAGTGAAGTGGGGGTGTGTAAAGAGAGAGGAGACATATTTTAGTGAGTAAAGGGAAAGAGAAAGAGGTAGAGAGGCAGTGCTAAATCTTGGGGAATGGAGGAGATAATGTGATAGAGAGGTAGAAAGGGGGCATAGAAAGAGTGATAGAGAGATATATAGGTCTAGAGTTTAGGGGAGATAAAGAGATTGATATAGATAGAGTGACAAAATACTAATAGAAGCATGTTGATCACTAAAATTTGACTAAATTTGAAAATCATATAATTTTATAAAACCTAGAATCTATGTTATAACTCCTATAGATTTGAAACCACTCTCAAACATCTTGTCAATATGTACATGAGATATAACTTAAAGTATAAGAGAGGACCAAGACATGTTGAAATGTGACATACTTAAATATTATATTTCTTGAATAATTCTTCTTTGGGGATTGGGTATAACTTGTGTCCAAACTAGAACATTTGCCTATTTATAATATCTCCTACATTTTTTCAATGCTAAACAGTTGATGAGTGCCAAATTTGGCACTCACCGCAAAGAGTGCATTTTTCACATTTGGCGAGCACCAAATTTGGTACTCACCAAATTTAAGAAAATGAACTATTTGAATTTGGTGAGCACCATATTTGGTACTTGCCAATTTGTTTGCATTGGAAGACACCAACACTTTGAGTTATATTAGCCTTGGGCATCCAACCTAAAGGTTTGGATGACCATATCATGATGATGACATATTTTTATGAAAAGAATAAAAGTGGCACTAGTACCACATCTTGGTGCACTTACCCAATTGATTAAAAGGTTAGTGTGGACTATTAGACAATAGAGGTGGCTTGAAACACCTTATAATACAAGATTAAAATATAGTTTTTAATCAATTAGATTAATGGGTGACACACTCTGGTGGTGGAAGCACTAAATTGTTTACTATGAAAGAATGCAATCTTTCCATGTGTCGACATCCTAAAGCCTCATGATGCTAACAAGCTCTCGTCACTAGGTCTTGCAGAAGCACACATAATATTGAAAAAGATAAAAGCTTTAAATTGAGGTCATTGGTTACTTAGATAAATGGACATTACCTCATCCCAAGAATCCCAAATTGAAAAGTTAGCTAGCCAATGAGAAGTCACCAATGCATTAGGGTTGACACATGCCATCAAAGAACACAATCATGCTTGAATGGTGGCTCATATCCTCTCTATCCATGAACTCACATGGATATGTCACATGCAAGTATACTCATCTCCTTTAGGATCGAAAACTCAAACTCCTCACACAAAGCACCATGACGTCTCAAGAAACTCATTGTCTCATTTATTGGGCCCTTTTTGACACCAAAAAGTTAGTTCTAGAAGCCCTATTGGATTCTGACATGGTTATGAGAATCATGTCAGGAGTTGACAATGGTTTCAAAACCATTGAGAATTTCTGAAAGAGAAAGACTTGAACTTTTAAAAGTTTGTAGCTTTTAAAACTTAACAAATGCTGAGACAAAGGAAGGGGCAATTTGAGGACTTAAGAAAGGAGCAGGAATTTACTTAGTTTTGAAAACCATGTTGGGTTTTGACAAGCTTGTGAGAACCTTGTCAAGCCTAATAAGAGTTTCAAAATCATGTAAAAAGGCTTAAGGAAGAAGAAATGCAACTTCAAAATGAAAGGAAGAATTGTTAGCGAAAAGATAGGTTCCAAGAAATTTGTCAAAACTTTACAAAGGTTTTGAAACTAGTTAATAATTTTGACAAGACCTATAATAAAACAAGAAACGAGAAAGAATAAAAGGGAAGGAAAAAGGTGGAAAAAGAGAGGTAGGGAAAACCATTTCGGGACCTGAAAAGGTTCTCAAAAAACTTGTCAAAGCCCGAAGAAAGTTTTGAAACTAGGTTGAAATTATAACTTACCATAACTTGGTAAAATTTTTACCTTTTTGAGCCAGGATTTTTTGCAAATGGATAAGGAAAGGCCCATTTAAGGTTTCTGAGATCATTTATCATTAATGGGCACTAATGGAGGCATGAAATGACAATATTAAGTTTGCAAGATTAGGTATCTTGATAAGACCCCTCAATATTGTCTACATCATTCTTTCACCAAGATGACATCCTATGAAGTGATGCATGACCAACCTCTACAATCCTTCATTTCCCACTTTCCTAGTAGTTTGTAAGTGTAATTTGTTGACTCCACTCTTTGTACATGTGATTCTCTTCTATTGTAATCTAAAGGATAACTTGGTATTGACTTATAGCTATATATATGCCATAACAAGCTAGTCACTATCATTTTGGACACATGCATTATAGGAGACATGGTTTTACTATATTTTTAGTAATATAAAAAATCCTTTCCTCAAAACTCCAATCCTATGGACCATTCTAGATACTACAACGAGTGAATGAAGTGCCTTGCAAGTTGGATCTTCCTATGTCCACCAAGATACATTATGTATTCCATGTCTCATGTATCAAGTTCTTTTTTCCAACATGTTGACATGTCATATATAATTTATGAATTGGTTGATGAAGGGTCTATCATCTTTAATCTAGAGGATATTTTGGACCACAAAGATTTCTTATCGCATAAGTACATTATAATTTTTTTGGTTTAGTGGCAATGATTGTAGCTAAACTGACTCCAAAATTCGTTTCCTTAGTTCAAGGATTTTCTTAAGGGAAAGAGAATTATAGGACCTATATTCTACCTATTTTGAGCATTTCAATAGTCATTGTATAGATGTTTAGTTAATTATTATATTGTGTTGATTTTTCCCACAATAGTCGTACCTCATAAGTCTTTTTTTTTCAATAATGTATATTGATGTTGCAATAACTTGAATATCATCTTAAGATCATGCTTTATACTAAATTTTAACTCTCAATGAGGTTGCCCCATTAAGTAGTCCCGTAATTTTTATTATTAATATAAGCATATTTGTAGCTATTTTTTAGCATTGTGTTCAGTCATTATTTTATTGATAACAATAAATGAGGGAGATCCTAACAAGTTGCGGAATTAGATCAAAATCACGATCTAGTTTAATAGACCAAATCACATATGTGAACCTTGTTGAGGGATGGTAAGGTTGTAAGGAATAAGTTGGTGCTTGTCTAAAGTGAATGATTTTGCATGTCTAAATTTAGATTTAGAATTGAGTTCACTATGTGAGTCAAGCAAACTAAATTGTGTGCAATAGTCATGCATTAATGACATCAATACAAGGAAACATAAACAAGAAAGAAAATAAAAAATATGTGAAATTTTCTCCTCTACATATAATTTTGAAGGCATCAAATAGGATTTAATATTAAGAAGACTTTAATGGTTGTTAAGAGATAGGTTGAAATTAATTTTTTTTATTGATTTAAATATAAATTGATCTATTTGACTTTTAAAAATTAATATTATAATGAAATATAGTTATAACAACAATCATTAAATATAATAAATCATATAATGATTCAAACATATATTAAAAAATATATAATTCAATATATGAATTAGAAATCAGTTTTTTATCTCTTATATTTAAAATATTTTCACTTAAATATAATAAATCTTATACTTAATTCATATAAAATATTCACATAATTTATAATAAAAATAATAAACCCACTTGACATAAAGTGCTCAATTGGGCTCTCTTCCAATCACCCCCAACTACTTTTATTATTTTAAACATTATAAAACTTTGAAGATGCAAAATTGATGTGCATTGATGAATCAATGAAAATAGAGGAAGACTTGGATGATAGATTACCTAAAACTATTTGGTGTATAGTTGTAATAAATAAATCAATTATATAATAAAAAGAATATGAAAATTACCTTAACAATCACTATCCTTAACCAAAATAGTGGAAATGTTTCGATTCCCTAAGTCACATTCATTTGACACTATAATACAAATAATTGCTATAATAGACAAGGGAGCACGTTCACATACACTAAACATAATGCCAACATTAGACAAGGGACCCGCAAGTTATACACAATTCCTGAAATGAATTGAATGAATATAACCTACTAAGGTCCCAACTCTATATTTTAGACTAACCTATCTAATTGATTGGCTTAACTTAAGGTTTAAGTTTTTATTAGGGGTTTTACCAAAAAAAAAGCATTATTGCTTTTATAATGTGTAGTTTATTTTTGTTAGTTAAGATATAAGGATTGAAAGGCATTTGTTTTATTAAAATTATTTGGGTCTTACTATTTAAAAATGTCACATATTATACTTTCTACAAAATCTGATTGGTTGCAAGTTATTTATGAATCATTCAATTTATCAAAAAATTAAAAAATATATTTTTTAAGGGGGATTTTATATCATAGATGAGTTTATTTTACATTTAGCAAAATGTGATTGGTTGTAATTTGTTTATGAATCATTCAACTTATCAAGAAATAAAAATAACTATACTTTTTTTTATGGAAGATTTTATATATCCATGAGTTTGTTTTGTTACCTAGGTGGAGTGCCCTATTTTGATAACTCTTGGTCTTCGAAGACAAAGATTAAATGTCACACTACAATCTTAGCCTACTCTATTATCATACCTCGAGGGTTTTCAACTTTTACAGATAACATAATAAAAGAACATAATATCACTCTTATCAATTATGCTCAATCAGTTAAATTTTTAAAAGAAACAAAAAATATTTCATACCCACCTCACCAATATATTTTATAAATGGAAACTAATTTATCACAAATTAATAATAACTTTCCGCTTTTCCAAATTATGTTAACATTTAAGCTCAGAGATTTTAATCCAACCATCCAATGAACCATCTGCCATATGTCTGGCCTGCCATTTTCCCTTTATCAAGAAAACTATCTTTTTGTATTTTTTAATCCTAACTTCACAACCTAAGCAATCTCCATATTAATTATAGACAAGCCTATATCAAATTAGACTGTTAAAGCAAGCAATGTATAACACTAATTATTCTTAAAGTAAGCAATCTATAACAGTATTGTAACATTAACTATAACAAAAAGTGAATTATGAGTTGTTTACAGTCAATAAAAAACTGCTGTCCCCAATACAAATAATGTAAACTTTTTGCAAAAGCTAGGTGAGGAATGATTCAATACAGAATAAACAGATTGAAAATATGATGAAGCCTTGAAGGAAGTACAATTCTATTATAAGTTCCAGACAAACAAATGCTTCTAGTATATGCTCTGAGATTTCCTCTAGTCTACCAATGCAGTTAATCATAAAGTATAGTCTAAAGTTATAAAGAGTTTGCAATCTTCAAGAAATAATAGATAGATAAATAAAGCTTCAGAAATCCATATCATGCTATAATAATTTAAAAATTCTACCTTTGCTAATACATAGGAAATACATTCCCATGCCAGAATCTTGCTTGCTGTGATTAAGACAGGCTTTTGTCCTTTGGTGGAGCAAGCAAACAAGAGACCACTAATGTCAAACTTCTGGGGAATCCTCCATTAAACAATGAAGAATATAGGCTCAGAATTCATCAAAACAAGAAACTACAATAAATAAAATAGCTTTCATGGCGTCTCAAACCTTTCAAAAGTGAAAAAACAAAGGCTAGGAACATACCATCCTCCATGGCCTGTAGTTTCAATTATCCAAGCTTTTATAGTGTGAGGAATTACAGTACAACTGACAAAGAATTTAGCAGCTTCTATGTTCTTAATTAATCTGTAGTCATATGGTTTTTACAGTCGATGTAGTTATTGTGTATAATTTCTGGTATAAACTGTATGAATTTATTTCATGGATGCTGTAGATCAAATTTCATCGTCTATCATTCTATTCTTTTCTCATGTCTTGGTTTTGTTCTTTTTGGTTTGTTTTTTTCAATAAAAGTGGAAGACCACTAATTTTATTAATTATAATATTTATACAATCTGATTCAAAGAACACCGGTAGAAAAGAACCAAGCAAAAAAAACCTCCGATCTTACTCTTTTATTTCTAATGATAAATTATAAAATTTGATAAAAAAAGTCTAAAAAATGAATTCACACACTTGAAAGTATACAATACACAATAAATATGATAGCTTTCCTGCACTTTTTGGGGGCTGTTTCATTGGGTTAGTGCTTGCTACAGTATCTTTCATGCATGGAATAGAACTATGTTTGCATATTATGAGACAAAGACTTTAACTTATATTGTAATGGTGCTTTCCATGCTATTATTATGTGCTTCGAGATGAGAACATGAATATACGAGACATTTTTAATTTGTTTTTATTATGATTCACTTTTTTTTAATTTCAACTTGAATTAAGCCATTACATTACACGTAGCTTTTCATGACAAACTAATTACTGACCATGGATAGAATCAGTCCAAAAGAGGACAAAATTAAACAGTGTGAAATTTTAGGGAGCACTGATACGATTGGTACTGATTTGTGAAATTTTATTGAATTCAAACATAGTGTAATTCAAAAGTAAGCACTGAAGCCAAGTTTTGTTTTTTTTCAAATAAGATATTCTTTAATATATAAAAACTTTTGCACTTAATCTGGAGTTTAACATTGGTCATATAATTTCTGCCGAGATGAAAAGTACATGTATTTGGTACTTAATCACTTTATTGTCTATCTGGTATGGTGTCCATTTAAAAACTATGACTTGGATTAGTTTAAATGTTATTTTTAAGCATAAATTAATTTAAAAACATTTCATTTTAGTTGAGTACGATCTTTTACATTGTAAACATATTTAAGTTGATATCAATGATAACAACATAATCTTCTCCTTTGTCATTGATGGCAACACTTACATATCTATAAGTCTTCTTTCCCCTTTTGACATCAATGGCAAAGGACATAATATCTCCTACTTACGACAACTAAAAAAGATTGCAAGAACTCCCCCTATTTGTATTATATCTACCAACAACACCCCCCTGAGAAGGAGATGCCCAAAAAACCTATGCTATGTATAAAAAGTCTTCAACAAAACCAAAAGTGATACTGCAATCCTTTGCAAGCCTATACAAAGACAAAATTTTCTTATATCAAACTATTGTACATGGTTTTTTCATGTACATTCAAATTTAGTTTCGTCTATCTAAATCTTTGGATTACCCTCCTATCATCATAATAAAACATCTACATCCACCTTTCTTTTTTAGAGCACCTAAATTTTTTTATAATTGTTTAATTTTCATTTACTATGTAAATGTCTATTAGTAAGAAATTTGGGGAACACAAATTGAAGTTCTAAGCTACAAGTATTTTTTTACTATTGTAGTTTACACCCCAAACTTTGTCATACAAAGGAAATAGGGATTAGATCTAGATAAAAGATTAACTATTTAACAAAACATTAAGAATACGATATAACATATCATATATATATAACTCCAATATATTTCTATTAATTATATCAATTTACTATATTTACCCAACCTTATATCTTCTTATACATCATATATCGTCCTCTATAATCTTCTATATTTATCTATCATTATATCATACATTCTTTTCATATGTACTTATACATATCTCCTATGTACTCCTCTTTTGTCATTTACATCTTTCACTATACTTGTATATAGATGATGGGGTGTGCTTATCTATCATATCCCTATCCTAGATCTTGTAGGGCATCACGGGTCATGGCTCTTTGAAGGATCTGAATTTATAACTAACCCATTTGTGCCTTAATTGGGGTTGTCACATTCAACCATTGTAGACAAAATTGATATAAACTTGTAGTATCATAAATTGTATCCTCATATAATTTAGACTCATTTGGAGCTCACTTTGGTAGTTTTCCCTCATTCCCCAGATTCATAACTGATTGTGCTCAATCAAAGGCCAAATATGGAAGCTCAACATAATTCCATACTCATTGACCTAAATTTTAGCTCAAAAATCCAAAACTATAGTGTGCCTAGAGCCCTAGTCATATTGGTCTATTGTGCCTAGTACCCTAGCCCTCTTGGTCTATGGCACCTAGAACACTAGTCCTCTTGGTCTATTGTGCCTAGTACCCTATTCCTCTTGGTCTATGACACCTAGCACTATGGTCCAATTAAAAAATTCACTCTCATTTGGAGCTCACTTTGGTGGTTTTCCTCAATGCCCCTAATTCATAACTAATTGTGCTCAATCCATGGTCAAATATAGAAGCTCAACATAATTCCATGCTCACTGACCTAATTTTTAGCTAAAAAAGCCACGACTATAGCGCCTAGCACCCTAGTCCACTTGGTCTATGACGCCTAGAACCATGGTCCAGTCAACCCAAATTTGAATTCTTAATAGTCGAGAGGTTATTAAGCGGGAAAGTGCTCCCTGATGTTGGCCTTATTCAAAATTTAAATATGAAACTTGTGAATTTGTGTATCAATACAACTTCCACCTCCTCGTTTGAGTATCTCTCTATAAGATTTCAATTCTAATTCGCACTCCACTTGAGAAAAGTAATCAGACATCTTGAAGGCAATGAAGGAGAGATCTGAAGTCAAGCATTCAAGCTAGCATCCATGATCAAGTTTATGTGTTCCTCCATGAATCAAGGCATGAATTAACTCCTATCAACAAATATTAACCTTTCATGAGACTTCAAGGAAAGGAGATCATAGCAAAGGTATCATTTGTTGATTCAATGTTTCCTTAAGGTTTTCAACCTTTACCTTACTAGGGGTAAGCTCTCTTTTCTAATCATCATCATTATAGTGGAGGTTGATTCCACCTAGGTTTGACTTAGTAAATCCCCAATTCAACACAACACTTTTCTCCTCATTTTTGTGTGCAAGTTACAAATCATAAAATCAAGAGTTGCAAAGTTGTAGATTGCAGACTAAGACACATAGTTTTAGACTTTGAATGGGAAAAGAAACTTGGTCCATGCCAATTTGCACATGTGACTGACACTTTTTGGCTTAATTTTGGATGGAGTGATCTATAGGGCATCTTGATTCAAAATATTGAGTTTAGGCTAGTGAAAACATCTTCAGGTTTAGGGTACCTAGCACATCTAACTGATACTTTCAGCTCTAGATTTCAATGACATGTTCTTCTTTGTGTCTCATTTCCATATTTGTACACTTCTAATTTGGTTTATTGTTTTGTATTTTTTGGTTCATGTTAAATCTTTCCAATTTCCTAGAATTTCACCTAATTCTTGCATCATCTTATATCCAATCATATCAAATAAAAAAGAGGACAATTGATCCACGTACCCAACTCTCCTAAGGGACTTTCGTTTGGCATAATTGATTGTTCTCCAATTAATCTATGTTGGTAAATGATTCCTAGTTTACATGTTTAAGATAGAGAACCCTATTTCCCAACATTACATTTTGTTGAACCCGACATAGCTTGCATAATTTTTTATTTCAATGTTCAAATATGAGTTTAATTGCATAATTTTTTTCAGATTTTGAGACACAAATTTCTAAAATTCATCTTTTATGTGCTTGCATTCATTGATTAATAATCATTTTCTTAGCTCACATTTCTTAAATAGGTGGTTAATTGATTATTTCATTTCTTAATCACTTGTTTTATTGCTATAATTAATATTATTTGTTAATTGCTTGGATTATCATTCACAATTATACAAAAGGCATGAGAGCATAAACCAATTCCTTTTCCTTGGCCTATAGCTTTCCTTTTTTGCTTCCTAGGAGTAGTTGTGTATTGCTGGAGGTTGTTTTTGTGTATGAGTTTCATAACCAATTTTTCTAATCTAATATCTCTATGAGAAGAAGTTATAGACTCATAGATTCTCATGGTTTTAACACTACATGTATTGAGCCTAAGTTGGTTGACTTATTTTCTTCTAGGAGCTTGGGTGAATCCTCTTCTCTTAATCTAGCACCTACCTTGCCTAAGATTGTTGAGAATCCTTATCTTCATCCTTCTCATGACGAGGATGACTCTTCAACACAAGTGTCTAATGAACAAAGTGTCTAATTAACAATTAGGGAAGATTGACTAGAAATAGGAAGATCTTCAAAAATTTATGAGTCAAGAGCACTTGGCTAGAGAGGTTATCCCCTTGATTGAAAGTTTGAGTTTGATTCAAAATGATGAACATGGTGTGGACATTCTATGTGGTATAGCTTAGATAGTTGATGATAACATTATAAATTGGCTAGTTGCATAGAAGTTCTTGAACATTCCACTCCTCCAACCCAAGTTGAGATATCCATGCCTATTCCTACATCTATAGCCAATATTCCTATATACACATCTTCCATCATGATTAAGACTACACAAAATGGTAATTTTATCCATGTTAGTAGTGGGGGGAATCTTATCAATCAATATGCTTATATTTTGGACCTTCAACCAATCTCCCTTTTATTTCTCAAAACATGCATCATCCATCTCCTCTACCTACCTACCACAATGTTCCACCTAGTTATCATGTTACACCTTTGAATCCTCCATCACAATCCATTTTTTCCCAATATAATTCATCCATGGAAGCTAAAATAAACCATTTGTTGGAAAAAATTTCATCCTTACAATAACAATTGGCCAATATAACTCAACCCAAATCTACTATCCCTACATATTCCAGAAGTAGCCCACTTTTCATTGGAATCCTTTGCACTCGACTTCCACAATATATTGAGGTCCCTAATTTTGAGAAATATCATGGAATAGGTGACCCCCACACTCATGTGAAAACATTTTCCACTTTATGTAGAGAATTCTTCTATGACAATGAACTCCTTGCAAAACTATTCCCTCATTCCTTAAAAGACACATCCTTAGAATGGTTTTCTCCTTGCCTAGTTATTTAATTATAAATTTTAAACAATTGGTAGATGCAATCATTTAGAAATTTTAAAATAATATTCAACTACAAGTTACTTTGACTAATCATTTATTGCATTACAAACAAAGTTTTAAGGAAAAAGTGATTGATTTTATTGGTAGATATAAAAATTTGTATTCACAAATTGCTTAGTGTCTTATTCTTGATGTTGATATTAAAAATATTTTTCTTAATAATTTGCATAAAAATTAGAGATAAGATTTTGTTTTGTGAATACAACTCTTTCACAAAATTGTGCACATTACTCCATAATCATCATCTTTGACTCTAGTTGATAGTGTAGAAACTAAAAATTGGTAAACACTTGCATTCTTTATTTTTAACCTAATCGTGTGTATAATCTTTATTATTCACTAATCATGTCCCGCTTCACCTTTCCCATTTTTTGTCTTGTTGGCATCATTTTCTCCCCATTTAGAGTCTAGGATATCATTTTGTCCTTAATTTTATCCCCCTGATGTCATTTCAATCCCATTTCGCTATTATAATGTCGATTTGTCCCGATTAGGTCATTTTGCTTTCTTTTTTGACCCTATCGCTTCCTGATTCCCATTTTTTGTCTAGATTGTATCATTTTCTCCCAATTCCTATTTTATAGCATCATTTTGACCTCTTCTCCTACTCCATGGCATTGCATGCATCCCATTTCCATTTGGTGACCCTCTTTGACCCGATTTACCTAGTTTGACCTAATTTTCCAATTTTTGCTCAATTCTTCCCTTTTTATGTTTGAGCCCTCCCAATTCTCCCCAATTTCACCCAATTTGAGTAAATTTGACTTAACTTTGAACCTAATTAAGGTCTCTAGATTTGTTAGTTTGACTAATTTTCTCTTTTAGATTTAATTAATTATTAATTAATTGAACCCCTTTTTACTAATTTTCCCTAATCATTTAATCTTTCATCATTAATAATCTCCTTTTAATATTAATTAAATAATTTATATTATTTAATTGATTTCGAATCCACACTTTAATTAAATGATTTGAATTATTTAATTAAATGTTCAATTTCTATCTTATATAATTGAGTAATTTATTTAAATTATTTGGTTAGATAATTATGTCATCATAATTTATTATTTATCCTAATTTCTAATCTACTAATTTTCAAAACTGGAAAAAAATATGTTATTTGTTTTATGCAATTTCCCCAAATCCTACTAATTTTTTAAAATGGAAAACTAATATCCCATTTGATTTTTGAAAATCTATCTTTTTTAAAATATCTCATATAATTTAATTTTAAATTTGAAAAAGAGGTATGCATCTTTGAAAATCTTCTTTTTGCTTTTTCTATACTTTTTCTTCATCATCTTCATCCTTTCTCGAATGGCAACTCTATCGTGCACTCAATCAAGTCCATCCATCTAACCGAAGATCTTTTCAATCTCATCCATTTGTCTAGTCTTGAGTTTTATATAAATTGGGGTCTCTTTCATCATTCGAATCATCTACTTTTAGCATTGTCATTATATCCAATTAGCCATCTAAATTTCATGCATTTTTTACACTATCAAATTATCAATCTACTTTTAGCATTGTTATTCAGTCCAATTAGCGATCTACTTTTAGCATTATCATTCTATCCAATTAGCCATCTAACTTTCAATAATTCTCATTCTATCGAATTGTCTATCAATAATCTAATTTTCATGCATTGTTATTCTGTCCAATAATCTAGCGATCATCTCGATTCATTTAGTCATCTCTAATTAATTAACATCATCATTTTGTCAAGGAATCATGTTCCTAGTAAATCTCGCATATCATATCCTTGATTTCATTTTGTATTTGCACTTGCACGATGAGAGAAAGATTTCAAAATTAGAGATGAAAGGAGAAACAATGAAGTTTAGCCGAAGAAGCACGCAAGAATGGTTTGCATCATGAAGTTTGTTTCAATTATTTTGTTGGTTAGATTAGGATAGATTAGTGTGATTGATTAAGTTTTCATGATTAACTTAGTTAGATCAATTTCATGCTTTTGTTTCCTCATTTAACCCAAATTTTCTCGATCTACAGATAGGAATGAAGATGCTCATCAAATGTTTCAAAACATTAAGAAAGAAACAAAAACTTCATTAAGATCAATAGCAACAATTCTTCCAACCATATTCATATCCAAGTTCTAGCTTGAACAAACCCTATTGTAGCTCACTTTTCTTCTAAATTCAAGTATCACAACTTCACACCCCTTTCGGAGTCCTTGCATAGCATCATACTTTAATTGATTAATAATAATTTGATGAAGATTCCCCCTATTTGTCCTATAGATACAGGTCCAAACCTTTTCCATCTTCCTTTGACTCAAAATCCTTTTGTTATAACCATCATCAACCCAAGCATGAAAAACAGAAATGTATATGTCTAAAGCATGAAATCCAAGACGTCATTGATTCTAATTATATAGTGGTGGATGGTTTGGATGATAAAGGTAATAAATCTATAGAACCTCCTAATAAAAACTTGCAAACCTTTACCACCTTTTCCTTCTCATTCTACCAATGTTGTTGAGCATAATAAAGATAATGTCTATATATATATTAATGATATATCTAATAAATCCAAAAATATTGTGAACCTAATAGACCAAGAGAAACCTAAGCCTAATGAGCCTAACATTACCTTTACCTTAAAAGATAAACTTTCATGAAGAGTTCTTATTGATCTAGTATGCATGGTGAATATTATTACAGAAGAACATCTTTACACAACAATTACATACAGACACATGAAAAATATGAAGTCTTGATTAAGGTGCATGATAGTTTCACTTGTCCTAACATAGGGTCCATCACCCTTCTTGTATAAGTTGTCTCTAAGTGCTTAGATGTTACTTTTTCCATTATCCCTACCTTGGACTGATTTCATGTGAATTTGGATCATCCTTGGCTGACATCCATGAAGGAAATCCCTTGTACCATTCATAGGTGTTTGAAGTTCCCTCACAATGGGAAAGTTATAACAATCTATGATAGTCTTTTTCACCTCTTAGCTAATCATGGAAGCTTTACCCTTGATTTGTTTTTTCCTCAAAAAGCTGAACCATACCTCATATTCCTTTCCTATAATAAGTATAAAGCCAATAGGATCACTTCCTTAGATAATATTTTAGGGTATGCTTTGATTGCTCCCCTTAAGGATCCTTCATCATCTATGGATATAGAAGTAGCACATCCTACTCTACATCCTAGACCTTGGGACTCCTTCCTACTCCTCCTATTCCTCCTATATATGTTCTAGTTGCACCGTCCAAATCTTATAAAGGACAAAGAGAAAAATGGCTAACATCTTTTGTCTCTCAAACTAGTATGGTTCATTTCATTCCTAGAACAAAGGAATAAATGGAATCAATTTTGAGTGATAGTCAACCTTCTCCCACACAAGCTTCAAGTCATAACCAACAAAATCATAGTGTGAGATAAATTTAACAAAAATGCCATGCCAACGATCATGAGATTGCATCTAAATTTTATTCTTCTCCTAAGCAATCAAATATTTATTTAATCTCATATTCCTAGTTTTCACCCAATCCTATAGAGGAGCCCTACCTTGACCAACCTCACCAAAGGATGAATTTGTTGATTCAAAATGGTTCTTCTTCTTCTTCTTCTCCTCGCATCAAACCTCCTATTGTGATCAATTTAGTTGATTATTTTGATGATATAGTTGAGGATGTTAACAATGCTAATGATGATCTATCTTCCATATTTTTCAGAAGTTTTCACTTCAGGTCCTAATGACATTGTAATCCATCAATAGAGAATGGTCCATGTTTGACACTAGAGATAGTTCCATCTACCATACTAGTTGTAGCTCCATAACTGAACCTTTCCACTAACATTACCATGCAAGAAAATCCTCTCAAAATGACCACAATTAACACTATTAAAATAATATAACAATTAAAAGGTTGATAGACCTATACAAAATATATCCATGTGATTAATATAGGAGTGGTAAACAACCATACACAAACTAATAACTTTCTATTAGAAACAATTGGTTGGAAATCACTCTTCACCATAGTTAGGAATCCTTGCAAAACCACTTGTGTGCATAAAATTAAAGTATGGGGTGGTTGTTTAACCATTGTTAAAAATTATTAGGATTGGAAATTAATTACATTATTGTCTTTAGAGTGTCTTTGTTGCTATATAAGGATAACATATTATCATGATTCAACTACCTCATGCTTTGTTTGACATCAATCATTCCATATCGCTCATGATATGTTACCCTATCGTACAATAGAATTTCTACGTGGAACATTTCAATGAAAATATTATGCCTCCTCAACTCATGATGATATCTTCTACTAAGTGGTAGCCTTAGAAAATCAACTTTCATGTATTATGGGTCCAAGGTAGATCAAGTATAGTCATTAAGAGTTGACCCGCCTTTGAATTTAGTATTGTGAATGTTATTAATTGAAACTCCATGTAGAATTCCTTGTTTATCATGTGTCATCCAAAATGACAGACTACTCATCTACTTGTGTAATGGTCAAAATCTGGGCTTTCTCATTCTTCATGAATCCTCCAATTTTCTTTTAGTCCAAAACCACAACATCATACCAAGACTAGTCACAAAATATTGAACATCAAATTGACATATTTCTTTCTTACCTTCATCTAGTATCAAACTTCTTAAGATGTCTATCTTCATTTGGTCTTTGTGTGTAGTGAAGTGATAACTTCGTCGATTTGTGTTTGCTTTTCTCCAATGTCCATGCTGGCATCTCCTAGATATATCATGTACAAATCAAAATCCTCCTTTTCATGATCAAAATAACTCATCAATAAGATCATTCATCTTGGATCAAAGGAATGAGATGAATTTTCCTAATCAACTTTTATGTAGCGAGGGTGTACCATCATGGAGTTTTCTTACCTTATATTAACCATTTTTGACAAGGTAAAAGAAATGGAAATTGTGTGGCCCATTTTGGAAAACTCTCCAACATGTAGATATTCATCAAGTATCCCATGAACCTCACACTTTCTCATGATCAATTTTAACAACTATTTTATCATGTAGGAATGAAGAATATCGTATTGATGGTGAGAGTAGAAGGATGTAAAGATAAGTATAGACTTTGAAATATGATGTAACATTAAAAAATGTAGGCATTAAAACCATAACATACTAAGAAACCTTAAAAATAAGGTTGGGATTTGTTGAATGAAATAATTTTACCAAAACCAAAAAGGGAACTAGTTAACATTTTCATATGATTAACCTAGGCTAATTAAATAAATATAATTAGATAAGAATAATCAACTTATATTAACTAAATACAGTGATAGTAAGTTGAGAATTAGTAAATTGAGTGATGTTCTTGTTGGAATCAAGGAACACTAAGAAGGGGGGTGAATCAGTGTTTTTCAACCTTTGATATTATTAACTTGTTCCTTTAACCATTTAATAATTTTAATCAAAAGAAAGATGCAAGAACATAAAATGAACAACCACAACACCATAACATAGGGATTTTATACGTGGAAATCATGTTAGGGTAAAAACCATGGTGGGGATGAACCCACAAGATGAGTATACTCAAATAGGAGTTTTACAATGGGAATGCACATGCATTCAGACACACTACCTAGAGCTCACTACTCAAACAAAGAAGGCTTACTGCCTATGAAACAGTTATAATAGAATACCGAAGTCTTTGAACTAAAGAGTAGGATCTAAAAATGCTTGATAATAGTTCCAGTTAAGCACAATAAGCACACTTATCTCATTCTGCTTTGTTTTACTATTTTGTCACAAATCCGAACCATAAATCTATGTCTTGTACACATGAAACTGTGCACAATTGATCACACAACCTATTACATATCCAAAATGATCAATTACATCGATCTAATATATTTGCAACATGAAATCATATACATCGCTAGTCGGCTCATCAAGACTTAACACATTATTGAAATGTATAGACCTTGTCGGCTGAATTCAAACTCCAATAAAAAATTGTTCACGTGCTTCCCAAATGTTGTCCAAAGTTCCTATAACACAAATCAATTACCAAAATTGCTCCATCAATTCCGCACAGTGATCAACTACACAAGTCGACTTGATACTCACTAGCAAACCAAAAAATGATATTCATAGGCTTCTAACTTGCATACCAATTATCACCGAAGATCAAAACTATGGAATAAGGGTAGTACAGACATCTAACTACCTTCCTTTAGATCTCAAACACAAATAAGTAACCAAAAAATAAATACCAACTATGGAGGCGGAAAAAGCAAGACCAGGTGACTAGGACCTAATCCCACTTTAGCCAACACATTGGGAATACAAAAGAGCCTAGGGAGATATCTCACTTTGGCTACTTCTTATGAGAAAGAGAGATCCAAGGATTATCTCTTAGGGTTTCTATTCCTCTTGTTGTATGTGATGAGAAAACTTAGGGTTTGAATGATCCATTAGACTAGGAGATGAACAATGAAGCATATATGAACTGAAATTGAACAAACTTGCAGATCTGAAACTGAGATACTGAGAGAAGAGAAGGGGGAGGAATTTGGATGTGTACCTAATTCTGAAAACTGAGCCAAAATGACCAGGACCAAGGTGCCACGCCACTGTCCCTGAGAACCTGACAGAAAACTGCAACTGAGAGGACGAAATTCTGAGACCCTGAGCCTGTACCTTGTCAAAAATCATTGATTTTGAGGGGAACCATGGGGCCATTCCATTGTCCTAGGAAGGACTAGGGCACCATGACCTTGTCCTTGATAGTTTTGAGCAATTATGGGTTGTACTTGTGCCTTTTTCTGATCTTAAAGTCCTCCGGGGTACCTATTTCTGCACCTACAATTGAAAAACAAGGGGGTTTGGATGGCTATAGGGCTTTGACTCAATCAAATCCCTGTTGGTGATTTCCACCTTCACAAATAGATGATTTATATAGTAAAATAGTGTGTGCAGGTATCTTGTGTGTGTGCGCGCAAGACCCTAAAATGAAAGCAAACAATCTAGAGCAAGCCTAAAGAGTAAACCTTGATTGCTTATAAGTGACAAAGTAAAAGCTCTAAATCAATGATGCAAAGTGATCTAAAGCATGAATGTAAATATGTAAATTTATGTAATGAAGCTCATGCAAAGACATGAAAATAACATGAAATCATACCCAACCCCTAAGGGAGGGGTACAAGCCAATTGTCAGTCGGTGATCTCCTATTATTCTTCAATGTCTTCAAGGCTACTAATTGATGATGAATGCTTGATGAAATGTTGTTGAATGTTGTTGAAGACTCCACATAAACTTCTCTTTCACAGCATACAAGGCTCCTTGTGCTCCCAAAACCTACTCTTAGATTCTTAGATAGATAGACCCCTTCAAATGAAGAAAGAGAACTCTTATGTATGAAACCCTAGATCTTAATTTTGACTTAATTCCATCTTTAGGCCAACCTAGGATTTGATTTTCTCACCAAAATTTTGGGGTTAAGCATTATAATATCATAGAATTATGCTCCCAAAATTTCGAGAAAAAAGTCGAGGACCATGTGCACTTTGCACATGGTCCAACCAACTTTTCACCAAATTTTCAGGGCCGTTAGATATGATGATACTAGAGCAAACCCCGAAGTTACAACTGATTTTGAGGTGTTTTGATATGTGAAATCGGGCCTTAAAGGTCGAAATAGGGCATAATTAGAGTTTATGATTAAACGATTTATTGGAGGAATAAAATAAAAGGGGCACACTTACGGCAAATGGCCCAATTTTATGATGTATGAAATTATGAAATAGGAATTTAGATTTAATTAAATGCTTAAAGGGAAATTACAATGCAAGATGCAAACACACTAAGGCGGGTGCTAAGCTAAGTGTGGAATTGTACCACCCTAGCAAGGGTGTACAATTTACGACACTACACCAACCAAAATACTGAACTCTGTCAAATGCTCTGTTGTAGCTTTCCGGACTTAACCAAATCACCAATCTAACTTTCGGTATAAGGGTGGCTGTAATAAGTTGAATCCCACTTTTGGGCAAAAAGTGAAAGTGTTTTCCCTATTTTTCAAATTTTCTGTTGATTGATGTCAAAATTTGAGGCACTTAGAGATTGAATCTGAAAAAACTATAGTAAAAGAAAATGTAGTGCTCAGAGTTTAATTTTCAAATATGTAATTTATTTCAATACCCACATGCTAGAAATTTCTTTTTGGTAGGCATGTTTAAAAACCATTTTTTCAAAATGCTTGTTTTAGGACCATACCACACATGTGTACGACCACCATATTTTGACGTAAATAAATGAATTTTTGCAAATCCTTCTAGGAAAAGATACCTAAGACACCAAATATTGATGAGAATATTTTTTCTTATTTTTTTATTGAATATATTTTTTTTATTAATTTTTAATTGACTATAAAGTACATTTTCAAAACATCTGGTGTACGACCACCATAATTTGATGAAAATTTCATATTTTTTATTTTTTAATCTTCAAAAGAATTGTATGTAGATTGATGTCATATAATTTATTTTCCAAAAAACCTAAAAAGCAAAAAAATTATTAAAGTTTTACTGAACCTCACTATTTTACATTCAGGTACCACTTTTGATTAATAAATAATACAAAAATAGTAAAAAAATCATATCACTATGAAAGTTACATTTTTTAAATCAAAAAAGTCAGAACTCTAATGGGTTTTTGTTTCATCAAAAAATACGATCAGGAAGACCTTCAAAAAATTACGGCAAGGCAGAAATGTGGTATTCCAGTGCCTAAGCCATATTTTGGAGGTCCAAGCATAGGCTTGGTCCCACCAAGCCTAACCCGAAGCCAAAATTGAGGCATAGGTGTGTTTCCCGCTCCATCTTTTATGAAACGGGCACCCGTTATTTAAAATTCAAAAAATGGGCACCAGTTTTGAAATTTGTAGTATTTTAAGAAACGTGTGCCCGTTTTTAGAAGCGTGTAATCGTTTTTAGAAATGGGTACCCATTTTTAGAAATGTGTGCCCGTTTCTAAAAATCGTGCACCCGTTTCTCTACGGTGGTCTGATCCTAAACGGGCACTCATTTTTCAAAATGTGCACCCATTTTATTTTTATGGGTCGGGGACCCGAAGCTAAACGGGTGTCCATTTCTTAAAAATCGGGCACTCGTTTCTAGTGGCAAACTTTTATGCTCCCAGACTTCCGCGGAATTGGGACCCAACTTCTTGCACCCACCCATAAGCAAATCATGCAATGCGGATGGGATCACTAACTTGGGTTGCCATCAATGACAACACCTGACTAGTTGTGCAGCGTCTCTTGCCAACATTTCTTTAGAAATTGAATGCAAGGAATGATGATGCTTAGCACTTCACTCAAAGAATGAAGAAAATGGAGAAGACTCTAGAATTTTTTGGATGTTAGACCCTAAAATAATTCTAGTTCTCTGTTAGTGAGATATCTAGAAGTTTAGAAACTAGGTTTTTTATCTATCAAAGGAAATTCCCATAGCTATGGGATAAATTTGAGGTAGAAAATTTCTTCTTGAGCTCTAGATTCATCCTAGAAAATAGTGGTGTTCTACTCTAATACTTCACTTGAGAGTGGCCTACTCTTCTTTTCCTATTTTTTTTGTGGATTTGGTAGTAATTAAAAATACCTTAATCTGGCTAATTATAAGTCAAAGTGAGGTAAAATTTCCTAAATCAACCTCCAAATTTGAACAAAGTTGAAACAATAGGAAAGCACCTAATTATGTTAATTATTTACTCTTTATTGCACCAAATAAAAATGTGTTGCTATTGATTACTTCAATACTATACAACAATATACTTTTAAATATTTTGACTCGATGATTAGAATGAATGCATTGAATATTTTTAAAATAACAACAGATAACATCAAATTGAGTACAAAATTTGTTTTCAATTAGATTAGGGTACACAAGTGAATGAGGCTAGTCCACTATAATTGAATTTTGAATAGTAAACCGGAAGGAGACAAGTTCACAATTGCAAGGTCACCCCTACCACTATGAAATTTTCTTAGAATGGGGTAGTAGTCAAGTCTAGGTTGTAAATTGCTAAATGAAGGTAGGTAAATAGAAAGGTGTAATAAAAAAGTGGATTAAAAAAATGTGTAAGAGTGTGTACATCAATGGATAGGTTAGGGATAACTCTATAGGATATGTGTATATAAAGGGATAAAAATTCTAGGAGAACTAACCCAACTTCAAATAAGATTGTATCATTTGTCATTATATACATGTATTAAGACATTTCTTTAAAATAAATTCAAAATGTAGACACTAAAATCTGACTTATGCTAATTTTGTCCTATCACTTCTATCTCAATGCATAACAAGATCTATTCATTAAAAAAATGCATCCTACATTAATTAATCCATAAAATAACTCTTAATCCACTTTATAAAATTTAAATAAATCTTTTCCTCAAAAATATCCAAAATAATAATCATTTAAATCTATTATCTACAATAAAATTAATAAAAAATATGTTAAAATAAACAAATCAGTCAAGTTATTTAACTCATGGATCAAAATAGTTCATAAATCTTCAAAAGGAAAATAAATCTATTAAACCAATACATTAGCTAATTATCTAATAAATCAAATAATTAACTCATTGATCAAAATAGTCAATAAATCTTGAAAGAAAAAATCAATTAACTAAATCAATAAATGAGATAATTAGTTAATAAATCTTTTTAAAAAAAAATCAATTAACTACTTGAACAAAATAAATAAATAAATCCATTAAATCAATAAACCAATTAATTAAATAACAATAGCTGCTACCTATCTTCATCTACTCCACTTAGACTGAATTCTAGCTCATTTGTCATCTTCTTACAATTAAGAATGAATCCTTTCTTTTGAATAATCATGATCCCAATTTGAACTCAAAGATAGTATCAAATCAAGAATATGTCAACATAATATTCTATTAAAAATTTACATAAATATTAAGATAATAAGTCTTAATAATGTTTCAATTTTCTTATATTTTTTAATTTATTAATTTAATGAGAAGTAACATCAATGTACCAATTTTTTTTAAATAATGAATGTGGAAAATATATTGCTGACTCATTAAATCTCCAAGATTGGATTCCGTATCCAGCATTGACCCCATAGCAAGGGTCTGTTTCAACGAGGTTCTCTATGATAAAATGAGCCTAGAACAAGAAATCTATATGATAAAATAGCCTTATGTGATGCCTACGTTTACTTGGCACAAACAACTTACTCCTCTGAACCTTTTCTCCTCACAGTAAACATTTCATCTACTCATTACGCCTGCAGTTTTTGTTCTTATATTTATGAACAACGAAGATTTCATGTACTTACTGAATTTTTTTCACTACAAACAACTCATCCACGTACATTAATTATACTTGAAGATCACGTTATTGACCTCCTCCTAAAAATACTAATACCTTTCTCGTGAGCTCAAAGAAATTTAGTACTCAATACACCTCATGCTTGCCTGTTATGGGTAAAAAGATGGCAACGGCCTTATTTTAGAGAAATTTCAAAAAATATTCAGCGCACAAATGAGCTGTTGGGATGTGAACGACTAGGAAGCAATCCCAATAATTCTAGAGTATCCATCTATATCACTGTTTTTAAAGGAGCCCCTAAAAAATTGGACAGGTGGTTTTAAGATACTGATAGCAAGTTGACTTGCATGTTTAAAAAAGAGTAAAAGTCACGGCTTTTCCAAAGAAAACCATATGAGTTATGGAATTATATATCTGACTTGGAAGACAGAAGTTGTAGGGAGCGTGACAACAGCCACCATGGAGTGGAATGTTAGGGTGGTTGTTGCTATGGCAGCTTGTGCAATGGTTGTTGCAGAGATTGTGAGAATCACAAGACTTGTGTGGTGGAGGCCTAGAAAGATACAGATGCATTTTCAGTCTCAGGGAATCAGAGGCCCTCCATACAAACTCTTCCTTGGAAATGCAAAGGAGATGATGAAAATGATGCAGCAGGCCAGTTCTAATCCTATGGGATACTTTTCTCATGATATTCTGCCCAGAGTTCTATCATTCTATCATCAGTGGACCAAAATCTATGGTGCAGTCTTGTTATTGTTGCTTTTTTGTCCATTGTTATTCTTGTAACAGTTTCTTTCCTTCTTTTCTAAGAAACACTGATTGTTAGAGTAGGAACCACCTCTAGGACAACACATTAGTGTGCTTGGGTTCTTAACCATAGAGCTAGTGGTCTCTTTGGGTTTACAAATATAGATTATTTCTTTAACAGTCCATGTGAATCAGAATATCGCTCTAATATTACAACTTCAATCTAGAACCTTCCATTAATATGAGAGGCGTGAACTGTTCTTTAATACATATGAGCATAGAATTATTTGTATGGGTAGGGAAACTTCTATCCAGTCTTTAACATGTACCAGTGCATAAGTTATGGTGTATAAGTTATGGTGTATGAGAGTAATTTATACATTGGTACATCCTAGGAGCTGGATGGCAACTACTGAAGGCAGACCACCTTAAATAGTCCTAGAGTAACATCTTGCTCACACAAGTGGTTCTGTAAGGGCTCATCATAGGTGAAGTAGGGCCAAAATATATCTGATGCCTGTTCAACAAACAGTTTTAAAATTTCTAATTGCGAAATCTAATGTGTTGATCCATTATTCTGAAAAAAGATTTCTTGGGGTGTGATTTTGAATTGCAGGGAGCACATTCTTGCTTTGGTTTGGACCTGTTGCAAGAATAAATATTGCAGACCCCCAGCTGGTGCAAGAGATATTCTCTGTGAGGTCTGATGATTATGAGAAAATTGAGGCCAATACTGCTCTCAAGAAATTGGAAGGTGAAGGGTTACTGAACTTGAAAGGCGAGAAATGGGCTCAGCACAGAAGAATCATCAATCCTGCTTTTCACATGGAAAATATCAAAGTAAGACACAATTTCATAGAATTTTCATCAAGGTTTTTTTTGGGCATGACTAGATCTAGGTACTAAACTGGAATAGATGTTTTCTTATCAATCCACATATATGAGCTTATATGGGTGTTAATATAATTTCCTAGTTTATTCTGATTGCAGTTTAGTTGCCTCCATGGTCAATGCCATGTTTTGATGTCTGTGAACATTAATATACTTTCACTTTATACAAGGTTTTGTTTACCTGCAATTAGATTAAATCTTCAATAAGAATTCAAGAAGATGCATGGGTTATGATTATTTATAGATAGTCCTAAAGAAGACTAAGATTTATATTTTGTATAACAGGATTTGACAATTCCTGCAATTGCTACGAGTGCAACAATCATGTTAGACAAATGGAAGAATTGGACTGAATCAGGTAGAAATGAGATAGAAGTTTCTGAGGAATTTCAGACCCTTAGTGCAGATATAATTGCAAGGGCGGCTTTTGGCAGTAGCTATGAGGAAGGAAAACGCATATTCACAATGCAGGCTGAACAAATGCTCTTTGCTGGGGAGGCTTTTAGAAAAGTCATTCTCCCTGGTTCCAGGTTAGGCCCCACAAAAGATTAAGAACTGTTTTCTGTGTTTCTCAGATTTGCCAATCTTAAAATCACGTAGTCATATTGTGTTGGGATCTTATAATATATTTATTTTGATCTAGCATGGAAATAGATGATCTTATTCTACATTACCCATTTCTTTGTATTGCTGAAGGTGGCAGCAATTTTGTTGGAATATAATATTTTTTGCTTGGAGCAGAGAACCTTAATAAATGTTATTCTTTCATTGGTTTTGTAGGTTTTTGCCAACTAAAAGGAATCTATATCAATGGAGACTAGACAAGGAAATCAAGAAGTCCTTGAGTGAGCTCATCCAAAGGCGTGAGCAAGATTTACAAGTTGGTGGTACTGGTTCTGATCTTCTAGGACTACTGATCAATGCAAAGGCTACAAGTTTTGAAGAAAAGAGAAAGAAGGAGAACAGATCTTCTCCTGTAAAAGTAGAGGACATAATGGAGGAGTGCAAGACCTTCTTCTTTGCTGGCAGACAAACCACATCAAATATGCTCACTTGGACCATAGTTCTTCTGGCTATCCATAAAGAATGGCAACACATGGCTAGAAAACAAGTCTTGGAGGTTTGTGGAGAAAATGTACCAGATAAAAATTCTGTCAACCAGCTGAGAATTGTAAGATTCATAACCTTTTTCTATTTTTTCATTGTTTTGAGAGCACTAAGTTGACCAGGCAGCTCACTTGGTATTTTTCACTTTTAAAAATATACACATATATGTGATTGATAAGCCCTTCGTTGTTTAATAGTTGTCTTAAAAAACTTTCTATGCTCTAGTTGGACATGGAAAATACCAGTAAGATGCATTTAAACATTAAACTAGAAAGATTGGAACCCATGCCTTCTTGTTGAAATCTGAAAACATTTCGAATGTTTAAAGAAAAAGGATGAAAGGAAAAAGTCTTAATCCCTTACTTTTACTTACACTGAATTGCAGCCCTTTTGAAGGGAGTAACTAAAATTACGACAGATTTGCACTCACCCATTTATCTTTGGATGTGAAAGGTGTTAATTCTATTAAAGTTATTCTACACAATTTTTTAGAAAGTTGCTAGAACTTTATCTCAGATTCAATTTCACCAAAAATAAAAAAGCTTTATTCCGATCAAAATTCACATGTCACACCTAAATGTATGTGGGGTAGCTTTTTCAAAATTTTGTTCAACGCAGTGTATCTCTTTTCAAAGTTGTACGAAGCATACACCCACCCTAATCCATGTGCAGCTGGTCTAGTGTAAAGAGCATATTAATATAAGCCCTAGTGCAAAGGCCAAATCAATCCAATCTTTAGTCTATTTGATTTTTTATAGACATTGAAAGGAAATTGCTTGTTTGCTTGTATATATTCTCAACTGTACGTTTGGACTCTATTCCAAATTCTAGTCTTTTTAATCTCTTTGTACAACGAGTAGAGAATGTTTGTTTAAATGTTTTTTTCCGTCCTTTTTGCAGGTGGACATGATTGTGAATGAATCCATGAGGCTCTACCCACCAGTAGTAGCCATGATGAGAAGAATCAAGAAGGAAGTGAAGCTAGGAAGCCTAAGACTTCCACCAGGACTAGAACTAATGATACCTATATTGGCAATCCACCATGACCCAATTCTTTGGGGAGAAGATGCCAATGAGTTCAACCCTGCAAGGTTCAGCAATGGAGTTTCAAAAGCTGCAAAACATCCCATGGCATTCATTCCATTTGGCCTAGGGCCAAGGACATGCATAGGCAAGAATTTTACCCTAATGGAAGCCAAGGTTGTACTAGCCATGATTCTACAACATTTCACCTTTGAGATTTCTCCATCCTACGTGCATGCACCAACAGTGCTATTGATGCTACACCCTCAACATGGAGCCCAGGTCATATTTCATCCATTGAATCAGTCATGATCGCCTGCACATTTTTCACCAGCCAACTTATCATATCTAATGTATAAAAAATAAAGACTGCTACAGTTTTCCATGTAAATACAAGGCTCCTTAAAAGGAGACATTTTGTCCTCAATGTTGTCTTGAAAAGTGGTGACACACGATGCAACTGGCACCATGAAACTTCAGTGGCTTCCTTGCCATTATTTGCTTAGTTGGCTACTGGTTTTTTAATCCTATATTGAAAGCAAAGTTATCTTTTGTCTACATAGCATGTTTGTTTGTGTCCTATTGCATGTGTACATGCGTGTGGGCACACATGTTCATGTCTCCGTTTTGGAGCCTGTGTAAGCACATTGTCTCACCTACTATATTGGAACTTTTTGCAAAAGGGTGGAGCATTTTGTCAACGTAAATGATGTAGATTACAGTTGTGGCCTAATTATTTTGGATATCTAGATGTGCTAAAAAGGATAACCTTCCTGAAATAATGACAACTGCATGCCAATTAAAATACAATTTACAAGATGGGTGCATTGTCATGCTTCTATTTTTAAAGAGTTTGTTGCAGTTTCCAAAATATGATTGAGAATATAACTTAATATCGAATCTTCCACGAAGATCAGATGAGCATAGGAAAACATAAACAAGTAAACCTGGAAGGCTATCTTCCCTCGCAGTGAGACGTGCAGAGTTTGAAATTGACGTGCCTCAACAAAATTTTGACTGGCCTGCCTCCTTTATTTGCAGTTTGAAAGTACTATCATGAATTCTATCTATGTATTTTATATAATGGATAAACTATTCATAAAAATCTGATAGAATAATTAGTGTCTATCTCTTTAATTTTATGAGCATTTTGAAATTCGTGCAACTGTAAGCTTTGTTACAGACGATTTTTGAAACCAGTTGTCTCTCAAAAATTATTTGATGGTTTTGGGTGACTATTAAATTTGAGTTCTGGTCTTGTGGGTAACTGGTGTCGTTTTTTCTATTTTTAAATTAAATGAGCTGAGGTAAGAATTCTCCACGCATAAGTTTTTCTAATGGAGAAGGAGTTACGATTGAGATCCCATTTGATCCAAACTCCAATTCTAAATCATCTTTTTCAAAGATCCTTTTTGGTGTGTAGGAATTCTCATCCCTAATCCTAGTTCAAGGTCCTTTCATGATGAGGTTTGACCATGTAAAATCTACTTTTTCTATTGACCAAAACTTGATTAGATGATTTTTTTAAGTTAGACTCCAAATTAAAATTTCAAAAACTATGCCCTTAATATTTTTTTCCAAGCTTTCTAAAAATGTGAACAAATCTAAAGACATCTATAAATAATAGCTATAGATTGAACTTTTGAAAAATCCTTAAAATTCTAATTACTTATTGAAAACAACTCCAAATTGATTCAAATTTGGATCGTAGGTCAATGTATACCCTTGTTTAATTTCTAGAAAATTAAGAAAAACTTTAGTATTTATAGCCTTTAGAGAAAAATTGGTGGAAAATCTCATTCTACAATGATTCCCTTAATTCCACTCTAATTAACCTCGAATCTTTATTCTACTAGCTTCAATGTGGAATTGAAACACTTTCAAATTAGGAAATAACTCACTAGTTTTATAGAGATATGTGCTTCACAATTGACCTCTTGACATATTAATGATATGTTTTCTTGTAGTAATTTATAACACTAAAATATCTGTATGTACCCTTTTGATTTTTCATGTCAAATTTTGAATAATTTACCAACTATATTTACAATTTCCTTGAAAAAAGAGGATGAAGTCATTGTAAAATTACACATCTTCATGTCTAGTGATATGAGTCCATGATAATCTTTAGTGAAATTATAATTCTTGTCACAATAGGGTAGAATGCTTCCTATTATCTAGGAGCTAGTGAAAAGATTGTAAAAGATAACATGCTTCATGAGGCTAACTTAAATTTATGTGTTCCTTTACTTTAGGGTTGCTTGATAATTAACTATATAAAACGGAAGTTCAAGACTCATTCAAGTAGCGAAGATGGGATCAAACCTTTTCTCACAAGGCCTTTCTTGATTTATCTAATTACTATTTTTATCCTAGTGCATTTTAACGGTCAAAAACCTTGACATAATATTAAATCCATACAAACTTGAGGTCATTTTCAATTGAATATGTCCATTTGGAATCATTATGATGGATCTATTTGATTTACAATAAGCCATTTCCTTTGGAGGAGTATCTCTTTACATTTTGTGGGACCTAGAACTTTAAAGTCAATGTTTCTTGAAGCTTATTTTATGTGGAATTTAGATTTGATGTTTTGGCATAGCCATTTTATATGGTTTTCCCTAGTGTTCAAATAGAGTATGGAGATAGACCACCTCAAGAGCCACCTCATATAATTGTTCTTATTCCACATTTATTACCATCTCATGATCAACCTCATGACTATTCCTAATGTAAGGGCCAAAGACAAGGCCACAATAATAGCCCTTGTTAGTACTGACAACTTTCCATGCCCTAATTTAGATATTGTCTCTTGTCCGGTGCATTATGTGGGAAATAGCCTATGGAATAGGACTAAAAGTTATTAAGTAATGTCAAAGTAGATTGGAAAAGCATTCAATGAAATAATAATTTATCAAATAATAGATGGGAATCTAATTTAAATGGCCATGATCCACCATCTATGGTTGGTCTTTCAATCCATATTGCTTAATTATTTTAAATATGTAATATTTTAGGTGGATAATATTTTGAACTATTTATAATTTTCTCTAAAATGCATGTTTCCCTAGACTTAGCCTAATATATATGGCTTTAAGTGTGATAGATTATGACCATGTTTTTTAAACAATCTATGTATTATCAAATTATGTGATTTTATCTAGATTCAATTATGTATTTTTTTATTCAATATCATTGTTTCACAATTTATCAATAATGTTTCACAAGAACCCATCACTCATAACCATGCATAATCCACTTAAAACTCATAATTCATTTTTTTATGCAAATAAATAATCATTACACTAAAAAATATTTTGTTTTGGCCTAATCAACATTAAAAAACTCTCAATATTGAGATTTTTCCCTGTGCTAAAGGATTTTTCGTTGCATCCTTCACTTCTTCCGCCGATAGGGATTTCATTTTGAGCAAGCTATGGGCTTGGGGAGTACACTCCCTCTCCATCAAGCCTTGGACAACCTCTTTCAACCCTCTCATTGAACCACTTAATGTGCATCCAGTTTGGGTTCGTCTCATCAATCTCCATCTTCATATTTGGGAGCACTCTTGCTATCAGACGATCATTAACTCTATTGGTCGTTTCTTGAAGGTCGATGATGCTATGTCCTCAATGGAACACACTACATTTTCCCGCATTCTTGTTGATATCGACATCTCTACTCCTCTCCCAGGTGATGTGGTTCTTATGGTGGCGAATAGACCTTGGTCACAACTATTGGATTTTGAAGGCCTCCCCTTTCATTGTAGAAGATGCTTCTCTACTAGCCATCTTGCTTCGGGTTTCTCTTCTCCACAACACAAAGGGGTTTCTACCTCGTGGAAGAATGCTACTGCTGACCACTTAACATTTATTGCTATGAATTCTATGTCTGCTGGCTCCTCCCATGAGGATGATGTTGTGCCCCCCATGACTCCTGTTGCTCCTACTGATATTTTTGTGGCCTCGTCTTCGAAGGCCCCCACTTCCACTTCTCCTATCCTACAACCCTCCCCTGCTGCTGGATCTGCTTCTGCTACTATTGTTCAGTCACAACCTGTTGTTGTTGTTGTTCTGCAGCCCCCTATGGCCCTCTTCCAGCCTTCTGTTGTCACCGGTGTTATTGACCCTGCGGGGGCCCTTCCAATGGATCCTAGCATTGCCTGGTCTATGGTTACTCGCAGGCATAAGGGAAAATCTTCTCCCCTACCCCATACCCCCCCTCGTGGGGGTTTGGGTGGCCCATCCCCCCCTTGAGTGGGGTTTGTTCCCTGGTTGGTTAGGCTCACGTGTTTGTTCCTTTCCATCTTTGGGTTGTGGTTCTCTTCCAACATCATCTCTCTTGATGTTGGTTTTTGTTAAGGGTCAGTGCCCTAGTTAATGCTGCTTTTTTAATCAAAAACATTAAAAAATAAATTTTGACTCTAGGCATCAATCTTTCACAATCCATTAGTAATAATTAAGAGTTCTTATAGATTCAATGGTATGTATTTTTGCATAAACATCTGAATCGCACTTAGTGATACATCATCAAAAAGAGAAGAATAATGATATAGACTGCAAAAAATATCTTTAAAAGGAAGGGAGATGAGAAGAGGATTAGATTACACCCAATGATCTATCATTAGGAAGAGGAGTAAAAATGTGGATGAGGATAGAATTCAATAGAAGAGAAGGATTTTAACATCCATGGGGTTAGACATAGTCCATGGGACGTACAATCCACATCTTTACTCTCCTCTTTCTGATGATGGATCAATAAGTGTGAATTAATCATTTTGTCACCTCCTTTCTTTTTAAAGATATTGTATGCAATCCATATCTTTACTCTCCTTATCTTGATGATAGATCATTAATTGTGATCTAAAATATTGAGAGTAAATACACACAATTGAATTAAAAAACACTCTTAATAATAAATTTTAATCTTTTAGAAACTTTATTTTCCAGCAAATTAACTTAAGAACAACCACTTATTGCTTTGAAAATTTAATGTTTTGAACTGCTTATTTCTTTGAACCATCATTGTCTGGTCAGCTGCTTGAAAAATAGGTTCTGAATGTTAGGAAATCAGTAATTTCTCTTAAGAAAAAAATCCGAAGTTAAAATCATGGAGATAATAACATCTCTGGTTAGAGCTTTTTGTTTTCTGTTGGGGTGTTTCAGCCCTTTTTGCAGGTCAGACCTCCCCTGCGAGCCTGTGGGCCTTTGACAGAGGACCGTTTGCTTTTGCGTCAAGCTGAGTGGGAGTCCTCAATTGTGGGGTATGCCCTACATTAGATGTCCCACTGCCTGTAACTGCACCTTTCTCTCGACAGCCTTGTCTTTCCTCCATGGAAACGTCCCAACAAGCCCATACATCCGGCCCCTCAGCAGCAATACTATCTGGCCTACATGTGCGCTATACGTTACACTGATGGCCTTTCAAGCCCTTCATTAAATTCAACTAAGATGGGGAGCTCATCATGGTATCTTAGTTTTCTAGCTTATGTTTATATGTCATATGACATTTTTGAAACATTTTAATAAATGTGTATATCAGCATTTGGGATTGGATATTAAAAAATATATTTTATTTATTATCATCAACTTTCAGAATCTATATTTCAAATGACAACTCTTAAGACAATATCAATGGCTCAAGTCCTCTTAGCTATGACACACTATAGAAGGAATGGTTTGATTTAAAACACAATATATTACTACTCTTTGTAATACAAGCCACATCTACATCACAATTTATAAAAAAATTAATCAATAAATGAATTAATGTGTCAACTTATAAAAAATTTAATCAATAAATGAAAATAATGACTATAAAAATACATTAATTCTTTTATTGCATTATCAACATCATAATGACTAATTTCATTGCTCTTGAGTTGTCCTTTTATTTGGAGTGGCACCCATCTAAATTCCTACTATGATCTCTCTCATCAAGAATTCATCTCCACACATAATGCCTCATATCGATCTATCTATGGTGGTTTTTTCCCTCCTCAAGTTGAGAACCTAGAGAACAACATTTTATGTAATATTATCCAAAAGTGGAAGAAATGTCTTCCCAAATTTGTCTCTCATTCACACACTTAAGTGTGGTTGCCTAGAGTTGTGTCTAGAATAATTTAGTCTAGATCTTGAGGTGTTGTGTTGTGTTCAATAGCTTAGCTATTATTGTGTTGTTTTTATTCCTTTTACTCATTTCATATCTTATGAAACCCATTTTATTGACCTTGGGATTTTTTCTATAAAATGGTTTGGGCCCTTCATAAATCCATTTTTACTATAATAAAAAACATGGCTTTATTTAACTTTTACTTTAAATATCTACAAATTATATGTTGTGGCTACTATTGGAGTTCTCTACCACTCAAACCTAGAACTTTCCATTTGCTACTAGAGTCTCGGCCACTAAGATAATAGGCCCTTTGTGGCTAGTCCATTATTGGTCTTATCATGGTTTACTTGACACCCTCAAGCCACACTAGATGTGCTTGGGGCCCCTAGCTTGGTATAGCTTCAGTACAATGTCAATCTATTTCTCATAGACCAACTAGGACCCAAACCTAGGACCTTCCATTTTTATGGAGTGCTCTACCAATAAGCTATTAGCCCCTTTGTAGCCAGTACATTATTGGTCCATGTGTTTCTAATTTTCAATAGGCAATAATGCCCTATGCCAGAAATCAACAATCAAGTACTTCCACCACATTCATAATTGAGAAATTGATAGATAATCACTTGAAATATGGAATGGGTCTCATATTCTCTAAGCATACCTCCACCAAAAATACTCGATTCAACTCCCTTGAAGAAAATATATCACACATAAAAAACTATCATCATGATAGACTAGTACACCAACTAAAAATTAAATGTCATTTACCTCTCAACTACAAGTAAAAGTTTGAAATAGTTCAACAAACAATAGTCATGGACCTAGTTATGTGTTATTTATAGATGAGAAAGGAAAAATAGAATCTAGATTGTTAAAATTGATTTAAAACATCATTACTCTATTTTCACATTAATACTCATGAGGTGTCATTTATTACTTTCCATCATGTATTTTTACACCTATACATATTATGTTACAACTAAATCAAAATAATCATCCTAAGGAAATACATATACAAATCTCCCCCCACCATTTGATGTCTATATCAGAACTACTAAATGTCATATGATTACCAACCACTATCTAAGAATCAAAAGCACATCCTTCATAATGATTGTGCACTTAATCCAAGTTACCTATACTCCATAAAAAGGTGTTCACTTTAGGATCCTAACTCTCAAGTAACTTTATAATAAAATTCACAACATATGGACTTGACACATATGTGAACCCTCCAAAACATATGCCCTCCAATCACCCTATATACTAATGACAAACATTTGATCAATTCCTTTTGTCAAAAAAAAATGTTGTCGCTCAAAAACTCTCGCCCAGTGGCCTGCGTTCTGGGGACAATGCCTGGAGGACGCCCTTCGGCCTGCATTGTCCCTAGTCCTAGAGGTTTCCCTTCAACCTGTGTTTTCCCTGGCCTTGGAGGTAGCCCCTCGGCCTGCGTTGTCCCTAGTTCTGGTGGTAGTCCTTTGGCATGCGTTGGCCCTGGTCCTGCACCAGGTGATGTGTCGTCATGCCCTGCGACTGATGGTGGTGGTGCTGCTGGTGAATCTAGGATAGTGGATGCAAACCATGTTGTTAGTGGGGCTACTAAGAGTTCGTATGCGAATCGATTGGGTAAGGAGACTCAGACGTTCCCTGTGTGGCGCTCCATTGTTGTTAACTTGGATGATGAAATGATTAATGAAATAGATCAAGTGGCCATTGATCTATCTTCTCATGTGGTTATTTGTAGATTTAAAGGCTTTTGGCCTAGTCTTCCAGGGCTTCATGATTGGGTCTCTAAGCATTGAGATCCCCTTATTTCAGACTCAGTGCAGATTTTCCCTTTGGCCAAGGGTTTCTTTGTTGCTAAGTTTGAAAATGCAGCTGACAAAAAGATTATTCTTTGCGATCATTTTTTTATTTGGGAGAATCGTTACCCTTTTATGATCAAACAATTGCATGAGGACTTCATTCCTTTGTCTAAATCCTTCTGTAAGATGCCAATCTGGGTTAGACTCCCTAACCTACCTCTTCACTTTTGGGTGGATCTACATCTTGAGGTTGTGGGGGATGCTTTGGGAGATTTTTTGATGGTAGATGTTGAGTCTTCTGATATCCTTCATTCTACCTACGCTCATATCTTGGTGGACATTGATACTTCTAAGGGGTTGCCTGAGGAGATTAAACTATCGACTCCAAAGAGTTTTTGGATCCAAACTCTAGATTATGAAGGCATTCCCTTCAGATGTAGAAGGTTCTTCAAGATAGGTCATGTAGCGGCTAAATGTGATTTATACAAAGTTAAAGCTAAGAAGCCTCCGTCTTGGTGGATTGGGGCTTCCTCCCACCATTACACGGTGTTAAAGGGCTCTTCTTAGATGGGTTCGAATCCTGATATTTCTCCTGAAAATGTTGTTGAAGATGCTCCTCCTGCCACTAATGTGAATGGTGAGATGGTTCGTTCGGAGCCATTCGACAGTTCAGAGTTGTCAAATGTTGTTGGATCTGCCCTTGTCGCTGGTTTTGATAGGTCTGAGGGTGTTTTTCATGTGTCTAGGGAGGTTGTTGGAGCGGTCCTTGTGCCTGCTATTGTTTCCAGGGGTGTTTTTGACCCAAGTCCTTCTATGCCTACTAGAGCTTCATTGCTTGTTGGCTATCCCTCAGCTGTTGATTTTCCTGCGTTAAATTCGTTGGAGTGGCAAGATGAGGCTACTAAAGTTGAAGATGGTTGGATAACGGTTAAAGGTAGGTCTAAGAGGTCCTCGCCTTCTTTTGACATGACCCTCTGATCCCACATGAAGGGTCCCAAAGGGAAATCCTAAGTGGGGGGTTGTCTTAACCCTTGTGGGCAGTTGTGCTCTGTTTGTTTTGGGTTGCCTATAGTTTCTCAGGCAACTTGTCTCTTTGGGGTTTCTACCCTTTCTTTATATGGTAGGCCTATTGTTTTTCTTTGTCTACTCTTTTTCACAACTTTGTTGCTTTTGTTGGAAGTTGTAGAGTCAGTTGTGTTGGTTTTTTGGTTGTGGTTTTCATTGTTAATATCTTTGCGCAACCTACTTTGTTGGGTTCTAGATCCTGGTAAAATCTATTGGGTTTCGGGTCTCTCCAAAACCTATTGTATGGGGTTTCTGGTCCCCTTGAAACCTGTTTTCCCTTATTCAAAAACATTTGATCAATTGAAGAAACCAAGGAAAATCTAGACTCCTCCATATTTGTGTCCTTTAATTTACCTACAAAATGTAAACAATAGCTCAATAATTTCATAATGGCACCAATAATCCATTAAAATCAAAACTCAAAAACAAAATCTTACATCATAATATATCTAGTGAATATTATTTGTATACCTATAAAACAAGCCTCACTAACCATCTTGGATGAATTATAATATTGGTCATTTAATAAATATGATAATCCCCATCTTAAACGATTACATGCATCACCATCTATCTAATATACAATACTAGCAATCTTGCATAAACCTTGTGGAAAACACTATTGAACTCCAAAAGTCACCACATAACATACCCAACACAACATTGACCCAAGCATAATTAAACTCACTTACTTTTCACTATGACCTATAATTTGAGTATATTTCAGAAGAAAAAAAATGACAAGAATTATCTTATGATACACTTCACTATCTTAGTACCACTAACCAAAATACTAAAGAATAAAGTGTTCCATACTTTCATTGATATTTATACTAGATGTACTAGACCATCATTCAATGACTATAAATTTGTACTATTTCCACCATCTCTTCATTTGTGGAAAATACTATTAAGGTTAAAAGTTCCCTCATAACATCCCCAACACAATACTAATACAAACACAATTAAACCTACATAATTTTTTATCTAACCTAGATTTTGAGTACTCATAGGAAACGTTTTTACAAGAATATGTTTCTTAGAGAGTATACTTATCTATCCTACACCTACTCAAAAAAATAAAGAATCAAATATCTCATACTTGAACTTAGCATCTACAACTAGGTTTTCTACCTTCGTCCTGTTGGCATTTTGCATATAGATTGCATTAATGATATGTTATGTTGTCATTGATGTCAATTGAACTGGTAAATGGTATTTATGATATTGTTGATATTGTTATTGTTGTTATTGCTATTTTCTTGTAACCGATAGGATGAACTTTGTGGAAGATGTTGTAAACCGGTATGTAAGTTTGTAAGTTGAACCGGTAAATCGATGTATAGGCTTAAACCTTTCTATGTTATGTAACCGGTAAACCCTACCAGTTGTTTTTAGATAAACCCTAACCAATCAAAGTTTGTTGGTTTAAGATCTGATGTTGAGTTGTAATGATGGTGACACGTGTGGTCATTGTATGAAGATAAGTTCAAGTTTTTTGGGCGTGTTTGATTGTCTAGGGAAGGAGCAAAGTGGATTGCATCTAATGCATAGCGCGTGATGAGTTACAAGTCCGATGAAGTGGTGATCATGGAGTGGTTGGAATTTTCTTGATTAACATAATCAGTTCCTAACAAAACTTATTGTTAAAGCTTTAACAGGCTTGGCTTCTAACAGGGTGAACTTCAGAAGAGTTCAGATAGCTATCCTTGTGAGTCTCATATCACCATGGTTTTTACCTATTTGGGTTTTCCACGTATAAATATTTGTGTCAAGTGGTGAATGCTTTTGTGGTTATGATCTTATTTGTTGATTTGATTAAGCATTTTGATGTTTACAAGATTGAAGTTGTTTACTGTTAAATTTCCATAACAGTCAAACCAGTAATCTTATGAGATATTATCTTGACAGAGTTATTTTGTTGATAAGTTTTACTTTGAATATTTGAGTTTGGGAGTTTGTATCAGTTTTTCAGTTTACTGATTCACACCCCCCCCACCCCCCCCCATAACAGTAATCAACCAGATACTTATTCTTTCATCATATCATCACATCCATTGACCATGAACTGCTACTCTTAGGTCATGATCTCTTGTTTTGATCAAACGGATTAGTTGAGGCCCAATATCAATCAATTCTACAAAACATGTAGTAGTGGGTGTGATTGCATACCCATTGATCTTTTTTTTATGAATGTGTAACATTACTCTCTAATTAATAAAATACTTACACTTATTCATGAAAAAAACATGAAGTGGCAAAGAACCCTTAAAGTAGTTATTTATAATCTATATAACCAAACTAAGTGTAGGGAAATGAGACCAAGAAATGGTCACATTTTTATGAAATCGACAAAAAATTAACTTGAATGAGTAAATTGGCATACATATGCTCATATCATGATAATGTGATAAAAATAATAATATTAGTGCTTGGAATTCGGTTTCTAAACTACTTTTTTTTTGTAATGGAGAGATGAAGAGGGTCAAATTTTAGGAGCACAAAAAATGGTCATGTTTTTAATCAAAAAATATCTCATAAGTTTGTGTGTGCTCCCCATAATTTTTAAGTTCCACTAAATATTGGCAATTACATTCAATGGAAAATTAGCTAAGATCATGCATTAGTATAGTTCTTTTCTTCTAGTTTTTTGATGAATTATTTTTAACTAATTTTTCAAATGGATGAATCCTAAAGTAAAAGATATTAAGTAGAATGAATTACCCATCCTTATCACTTGTCTCATTACTTTCCAACCCAACTATAGCTTACAAGTTATAACCCTTGACACTTTGGTATAGTTTCTCATTAGGAATTTGGGGTTTATAACTTTGAGAACCAACACCCAAATATAATATAACTCTTACACAACTATCTTTGAGTTCTACCACTCAAGCTGGCATATATAACTCCTAAGCACTCCCTCATGAAGCACTAATCAAATATTACACCCACTAATAATATAATATTCTCTTACAATCCACTATATAATCTCCTCATGAATGCATCATTACAATGATATTTATAAACTCTCAAATAGAAATAAAATAATTATATATGTATCCATCCTCACATGGGCATCTCAATTTTCCTACTCCATGATTATTGGAGAATAATAAATTATTTATTTTTCTTTGAAAAATCATGTTCCAATATACTTTGTGATATATGCAAGTTCAATAGAACACTTAATCTCAACATTCTCCTACTTGATATGAAAACATTGAGAAATATAAGGGACTTCTACAAAATGAACTTACTACCAAGAATTTAATCAATTTGTAACAAATAACTTCTCTATGCTCATAGTCTCAATAAAGAATATATAGCATCAACTAAGTGACCACCATCTTTACCAAAAAACACTCATTGTCTATTGTGCCCAAGTACAATAGATAAAAATCATAACTTTAAGAACACAACCTTAATATCATGCTTCAACTTGAACACATACAGTAAATTCCATCTCCTCTACTATAGCTAAAATAGTGACCTTAGCCTCTCTAGATAACACATCTCGCTAGCCATAACTCAAAATAGGGTACACACATCACAAGTGGACCTCCAACTATCAACATATCTAAATCAAACATAATTCACAAGTCCTTAAATTCACTACACATTCTAGAAAAGTTTATCTCCATCAATAACAAAATAATAGACAAGAAAAAATACTTGAAGGCCTCTATAACATAGTCCAATGATGCATGTACCTCCCTAAGACCCCTAACAAATAAGTAATATTTAGTCTATAACTAACCAAAGAATCCAAAATTACACCAACAATAATCACATAGAGCCCTTGTATAAATCTTCCATCACATAGTGTTGGTGTTGGAAATAAGCCACACTCGGACCAATGATGGACTAGTCCAAGAGAGGCCAATAGCTCAGTGGTAGAGCACTCCAGTAGCGTATGGAAGGTCCTAGGTTCGAGTCCTAGCTGGTCCATGTCTCAACATGGTATCAGAGCCAGGTCCAGGCTAGGAGCCCCAAGAACACGAGAGGTGTGGCTTAAGGGGGGAAGTTGGTGTTGGAAATAAGCCACACTCGGACCGATGAGGGACTAGTCCAAGAGGGGCCAGTAGCTCAGTGGTAGAGTACTCCAGCAGTGTATGGAAGGTCCTAGGTTCGAGTCCTAGCTGGTCTATGTCTCAACACATAGTGTCAAAGAACACACAAAAATCTATAAACCTATAAACTAAACCATTGCAAAATTCTATTTACAAATCACTCTCTCTCAAATTCTTCTCATAACATATAGAAAATAAAGATTAAAGAGCTCCAATAATCCATACTATTGCTAAAAATAATGAATTGCAATAACAATAGTAAAATGAAATCTACACAAATCCCATATCTAATATGAAATGAACCAAACCTCTAAGATTTAAATAATAGACCACAAAGAGAAAATATACAAATCAAAAAATATCTTGTTAATGCCAATATGTGCGCGATATTTTCTTAGAAATCCCCCAAATGTAATTTTCCAACAACTAACCATTCAACCCCAATGTCAAACACAACAAAAACAAATACAAATTTCTCAAACCAAGGGATAATTAAACTAACAACCATTCCCACAATTAGGGAATATACACAAATCCTCTAAATATCTTGTCTACTCAAAGTATTCATCAAAATTAACTCCAAAAATTAAAACCCACACATAAAGAGATAATAAAGAGTATAACCATTCAACCCCAATGTCAAACACAACAAAAACAAATACAAATTTCTCAAACCAAAGGATGATTAAACTAACAACCATTCCCACAATTAGGGAATATGCATAAATCCACTAAATATCTTGTCTACTCAAAGTATTCATCGAATTTAACTCCAAAACTTAAAACCCACACATAAAGAGATAATAAAGAGTATAACCATGCATCTACTCCTAAAAAAATTCCTTAAGATTGGCATCTATAACTCAAGACTCATGCATATGAGAAGAAAAGACAAAAATAAAGAATACAACAAGAAAATGGGTGGGAATTTTACCAGTCAAATCATTCACTACCAAGTGGACTACGAGTGGTGTATGAGATTGTTCTACTATTGAAGCACAACCTCAACAAGTTCATGCTAAACTAACATCCAACTCTAGGTGTAGGCTCTTAATTATTTTAGCTTAAACCAATTTAAGAGACTAGGCATTCCAATAGACAATTCTAGAAACAAGAGATCTCTAGCCTCACCCAAATTTGCAACTATATGTGCACAACCAATCATTGCATTCCAAGCTAACTCCAGCTACAACTTCAAAATGACCAAAATACCATAACACAAATGATCATAACTCTCATCTAGAAAATTAACATAAATTACCACCAAAGTTCCCACTAGATGATTAGCATATAAACCAAAAACTTACCATTATGTTGTGATTAACATGATAATCACAACTCAACCAAAATATTGAAGGGCTCTCCATGAAAAATAAACTATCTACATCCTCATGAAAATGAAGTTAAGTTCCATCCTTTGCTAATAGAACAAGAAACTAGAAAATATCTCTCGCTAATCAAATGAGGCAAAATCTAAGAGCTCCTTGTGACACCAATATCCATCACAAAGTGGGGTGAACCCACAAGAGTGGGTTACACTTTTTTGCCAACTTTGACACTGCAATATTCATTTTCAGAAAACACTTCAGATTCAGACACCTATTACTTCTAAATCGTAAAGAATTTGTAGATGACGTGAACTGATGATTTGTGTCATTTTGTATGTAGATTCTAAAAATATTTTTTGATAATTTTTGGAATCAATTTGCTTCATTTTTTCTATCTCCGTCGAAAACTAGTGTTTTTAAAAAAAGAACACTTTTAAAGAGTGATACTCATTCTGTATAGCAAAACTTTTTTTCTATAATAGATATGAACGTTGTTCTTTCGAATTTGGTTTTGTAACATCCATATCTAGTGTTTGCAATTGGTTTTGTAACATTATCTTCAATATTTCATATTTTATTAAGATTTGAAGTTGATTTAATTGTAATTTTAACATACGTCCATTTGATATTACATAACTTGTTGTATATGTAACGAAAAAATCAATTCTTTTTGTTGGAAAGAGGACTTCAATACCTAGTGCATAAATATTTTTCATAATTTTTTGGGTAACGTTTACTATTTTTCCATAAGCATTGAACAAAGAAGTTCATGTTCGATGAAAACCCTACATTCATAAGAAATAAAATAAAATAAAAATATATTAATGAAATCAAATATATTAAAAATTATACTCTTTGGAAAGCTTATAATAAGGGCCAAATACTTAAAAAAAACAAAAAACTTCCAAATGAATTCATTTGACCCCCCAAAAGCTAATGTAAAATTGGTTTTTTATCAGCATTTGATGGATGCAAAAGAGACTCCATTGCAGGTATGATTTAGAAGTAGAGAGGTTTTATCCAAGAAATTTTGATTCAAGAGCCTTTGATCTAACTCTCTTCAATTAATTACTTCAAATGGGACCTCTTAAAGCTTAAATCATTATATTTTCTAAAAAATGTATGATTTCAGCAAAAATCAAGATGCACGAAAAAGTGGGAATCAACATTGTGAGTTCACCCAGTGACAAATCTACAACAGTATCAAGCCTCTATGATCTCGAGTTATACATGGCACTATGATGAACATTTTCTAATTGACAAGTTCCTTGGGGAGTAAACTCTCTCTTGGTCAAACCCTAGACAACTTCATTTAATCCTCTTACTAAACCACTCAATGCGCATTTAGTGTGGGATCATCTTCCCAATATTCCCCTCCAATTTTGGGAGAATTCTTATTATGAGTTCATTGGCAACTCTATCAACCTCTTCTTTAAGGTTGATGATACCACTTCCTACAGGGGTCATTCTAGATTTGCATGCATTTTGATCGATATTGACATCTCCATACCTCTTCCTAGGGATGTGGTTCTCATATTTGGGGAAAGGCCATGGACTTAGTCGTTGGATTATGAGGGCCTCCCCTTTTGATGTCATCAGTGCTTCTCAACTAGTCACTTGGTCATGGATTGTTCTCTTGTGTATCATAAAGGCACTACTACTTGGTGGAAGGACACTAATGGTTATCACTTGATTGTCCAAGATTTTGACAACTCTATCAGGCTCTTCTTGAAGGTTGATGATACCACTTCCTCCATGGGTCATTTTACATTTGTACACATTTTATCGATATTGACATCTTCATACATATTCCTAGGGATGTGGCTCTCATGATTGGGGAAAATTCATGGATTCACTCATTGGATTATGAGGGCCTCTCCTTTTGATGTCGTCAATGCTTCTCAACCAATCACTTGGCCATGGATTATTCTCTTGTGCATCATATAGGTGTTGTGACTTGGTGAAAGGAGACTAATGGTAATCACTTGATTGTCCAAGCTTTTGATTCTTCTTCTAATGATGCCCCCCAAGATGTTGATGAGCCTCTTTCTATTGGTGTGACTTCTTCATGCCCTTAGGTCCCTATTGGTGATCCTCTTGCATGGTGCATACAACCTACTTTTCTTGTTGCTCCTATTTAGCTCTATCCTTTGGTGGAGGATGTTCCTCCTCTTCCACCTTCTACTCCATGTATTAACAAGATCTTTGTAGGTGTTTCCCCTCATTCTTCCCCTAATAAATGGTGTTCTAGATTATTGTATTGCTTGGGATATTGTTAATTGATGGAGGAAAGGTTTTTCTTCCTCCTCTTCTCAAACTCTTCCTTGAGTTGTGGGCAAAAGTCATACCCACTCTTGATGTGGTTTGTTTATAGTTTGTTAATGGCCTAGGTAGTGTTATAAGTGGTTTGTTAATGGCCCATATAACATTGTAAGTGGCCTATTGTTAGTTTGCATTTCTTTTCCTTCAAGGATTTTTGTTGTAAAGGTTTGATGCCCTAGTTTGTTGCTTAAATTAATCAAAAACATTTCCTAATTGAAGATCATCCATAGCCCTCAAAAAATAAAGAATTCAATTACAATATTAGGATCTCCTGAAAGGAAAATTGAAATTATGATCTCTAAACAAGAAGATACTAGCAATTATGTATTCACACAAATTTTTCATTGAATTATGATCTAGAGCCTCTCATGGCACCAAATTAAACTACTATAGGTATTAAAGTAAAAATATCTCAAGCACTCCAAAAAACCATTTCTCCACATCACTATAATGAGCACACTAATGCACCATGATGACTAAAGACACCAACCAAATACAATCCATAAGTTTGTGGCATCCAACGACAAAACCCTCCTATCTACTATATAAAGACACTGGCAACACACTAAAGATCTACTCTTGAAATATTCATGCAAAATGTAAGAACAAACAACCCAAAAATATAGCACACGTATGACATCTTAAAATTAAGCAAAAAAGCATGATCAATACTCCAACTAAAACAAAGAGAAATGAAAAACTCATAGATATCAATCAATGCAACACAAGATTCAGCCCACCTACATAACATGCATAAAATATGTAATTAAAGATAACATGTAATTTTTTCATGACTTGGGCATCAAATCAAAATCTAGATCTAACTTGCCACATACCCACAATAGGGAAACCACAATTTAATAACTAAACATGTAACCACTATAAAAACTTTAAGTGAATAAACACATACCAATAGTTTTGCACTTTAAGAAGGCAATAACCAATCTCCTTAAACCATGATCAAAGCATGCATGCAAATCTACAATTGTCTCCATATACAAAAGCTTAAAGAACAATTTCTTTATAGATATACAAAACCATAAATTTTGATTAGAATATAAAATTATACCTGTAAATCTAAATTCATTAAAACATTTAGAAACTCACAAAATTGAAATCACCAAACTTTTGTGACTTGAAGTTAATGGAATACAAAGATAAGTATAACCATATATTCTAAACTAAAATTCTAGAAAACTCAATCCCATGAAGTTCGAACTGTAACATGCAACTTCATATGCAAATTTGAAATAACAACTTTTACATCTTTGTAGTAGAAAAGGAGGGAAAAAAGACCATTTTTTTTTTTTTTGAAACATCAATAGCTGAAAGGAAATTTGATCTTAGCTGAAAACTTACATTAAACATAGATCTACGCTATGAGCAATAATATTAGATACGAATGTAACTTTAACATTTCAAATTAAATGAAAGGGAGGTTTAGAAAACGCATATTTCCAAACGCCACAATTTTGAACTTGCATAACTTTAACACTAGACCAATGAGGAAGGAAAGTATCATCATGCCATTTTTCTGCACAATCATGGACTTACTAGTCTCTCGTGTCATATCTGACTGGATTGGCTCGACCCCTCACAGGGAGGTAATGGGAGGTTGAACTCATGCTATATGAACTGGTGGATAATCCTACATAGATCCCTAGTTGGTCATACACCATAGGCTACCCCTAACTAGCATGACTTCTGACTGGGTTGTGTATCTAGATTAAAAAACAGGTTGATGCTTACAGAAGTAATATCTCTTAGCTATAGGTTTTAATGCAATTGCCAATCATGCGAATTCAAGTAGTTGTTATTCATATAACCTTACTCGGTAAAATTTATTTTTCGAAGGTGTTCAAGTCATCATGTTTGTCTCTATGCTAATTGCATTCAGACACTATAAGGCTCATAACCTGTCATATATGTTTAGACCCAAGTTTCCCATGTTGGTCAACAAACTTGAGATGACTTATACTCTTATAATGTAACCTTTCTTTGACAAAACCCTAGATTAATTTAATACAAAGTTCATACGTTTTCCCTTGAGCTAGCAATCCACTCTCTCACGACTACAAGGATGAAACCAAGTTAAAGAACATGTAGAATTCACCATACTTTTTTTTATGAACCAATTTTCTATACAAATTTACCAGTCTTAAGTACAATAGTTGAATAGTTCATATTTCACACAGTCTCAATGTCATTTACACAAGAGAAGCATCCTGTTCTTGGCCTTTATTAACTGGAATCCATCATAAGTTGCAAATGATTGACATATGATGCCCTTTTTCACACATGAAAATCAAACAATCAATAGTTCTCCCTATTCTGGCATGTTTGATTGTATCAGTCGGTACTCTACCTCATCCTGAGGTTTAAGGCCTTAATTTATTTTAGTTGTAAATTATTCCCTTCTAGTTTTATTGTAGCATGGTTTAAACCAATAAACTTACCTTAGTGTGGAAAAGATGAGATAGACAATAGGCTGCTATCTCTCTCATCGACATTAGCTTCTATGTTCTATGCATATTATGAGCATTCGTGATGCTACTATACTATTCAATGAAACTATTTATTTTTGTTTGAATGCCAAACTAGATTAGGAAGTTGTGAAGTCATGTATTTATATGACTATCTGAATTAAGAGGCATTATAAGGTCCCTTGTCTATCAAACCTTTTCGCACTAAGGTTTAATGTTTACTAAAAGTCTAAGTGCTCCTATAATATTCATTATGCCCAATTGGATTAAGGAGCACTGAAATACTACTCTAGCCGGTCATTCTTGCCAAGCTGAAGATAACTTAACCATCTTGATTGACACTCTAGTATGAGCACTTCCTTGGCCCAAAGGTTTTTCAAATAGTTGCAATCACACTTAAGCGTGAAACCAAAGTTCCACCCTTCTTGACTGCAACGTGAGGTTTTGACATGGGATTAGAACAAGTAGGATTAATTCATATTGGACCATCTTTGTACTCTCAAGAGACTCTTGACTATACCATAGTTTAACATTATTTTTGTTATTAGCACAAATTCACAACACAGGTTTAGTCCAATCTTTCTCATGAATCATTGCATAAGTTATTAGAGTATAAATCTAAACCCCTAGGTTAGGAGAGGTAAACGGCCTAAGAGCCACCAACCACTCATATGAGTTTAATTTTGGACCAACTTCCTTGCATGACATGTCTATGTTGTCAATGCATTGTTGTGCATATTTTCTTTTGTATTTAAAATGCTAACTGCATTGAGGATTATGTTGTTTGCTCTTACCCTCCTTAATGTTGCTAGGTGTATTAAGTGGCACAAAACAAAGGAATTGGATTAAAATATCAAAGGGCACCCTTTTATTTTATACTTCTAGGCTACGTTTTAAAATAGTTGTGATTGAATTGATTAATGTTTCAACAAAAGAACTTTATATTGCAAGAATATAATACACACACACACATAGACACAGATATATAGGTATTTACGTAATCAGTTGACATGAGCCATAGCAATTTTTATTTTAAATATTAATAAAATAATTAATTATAAATTAATTAATAATAATAACAACAAATTAACTCAAAAAACAATCAATGACTTAGGGTTGTGAAACCCTAAAACTTCTAATTAGACCACAAAAGGTTACCTGATGCAATAGGCAAGTACATAAATAACATGGTCAATTGTGAGACGACCTGACTCAAGGTTACCTGATGTAATAGGCTTACAGAAATAACATGGTCAATCGTGAGACGACCTAACTCAAGGTTAGGGTTCCCAGATGGTATGATTTCTCTTTTCCTTACCTCCCGACCTGATGATACTTTCACTCCCTTCTCGGAGGACGATGAACTCCTCGACACACTTGGCCCAGTTCAAACAACTAGTCTGAAATCTTGTCATAACTCTGACATTTCAAAAATATTATTAACAAAATAAAACATCTTAAATATCAAAACATCAATTTAACTGTTGTAAGTCATCATTTCACTGTACTGAGCACAAATACCATCTAGGGTTTCACCACTCAATTATAACATGAAACCCTAGGGCATGATTAACATCATGTAAATATTGTAGAAACCAACCAGGGCACAAACAACATGGTGTAAAGTAGCATAAAAAGAACAACTAGGGCATAAATGGGATGTAACACAAACAATATGAATTTGCAACATGTAAGTAAAAAATATCAAAGAAGATCAAGGGGTTGTCCAAGAAATCTAGGCCACTAGAAGACCAATTCCACAACCATCACTAAGTACACGTGCATAGGAACCAAGTTGCCTGAGATTTTCCAAATCACCAAAAGACCAACTCCACAGCCATCACTTTTTGCATACATAAGAAGGAACCAAGTTGTTAGAGATTTTCCCAAATCACCAAAATACCAAACCCACAACATGCATGCAACCAAGGGCTAACCATCCAATGCTTCCACATAAGCAAGGACCAGAAACACAAATACAATGTAAGCACTCCTAATGGTAGTCAACACACCTAGTGTTATCTTGTGTGACCAAGGAGCCAAAATAAATACCCAATGTGAACACTTTCTAATACATGTGGCCACAAGATGAAGGAGAACAACCACCTGATAATGGGTAATCAATGTTACTACCAAACAAGATCACCAAATCACAACCACGCAGCATAAAAATACATGGTTGACTCCAAGGTCTTCCACCTTGGACTTCCATAGCCCAATGTAGGTTGCATTAAACTTCTTATCCATTCTACTAGTGTTGTCATGTTGATTCCTAAAAGTATACAAACTAGAACTACTATAAAATCTCACTCATACAATGATTAATAAACAATTGATTTCTTCCTACAAATTTCCACAAACTTGTCAAATCATCAAACCAAATCACCATGGATGGATCACATGCAAGTACATGTAACCTACATGGAAGAACATGCAACTACATGAAACCACCTTTTCTTTAATATCAAATGTTAGGAAAAGAGTTTGCAAACCCTTTGACAATAAACTAAAAACAAAGTATAACCACTAAATAAACAGTTATTTCTATATTATCCCTTCAAGAAGTATATAGCAAAAATCAATATATAAAAAATTCAATAATATTCTAACTTGCAAATACTTAAAAAGAAATAAGAAAGAGAGAATATGAAGTAAGCACGAGAAGACAAGAGACATATATACCCTAGGGAAACACTATTGAGAAAAAAAGTCATCCTCCAAAGCAATCCTCAATATTTTGCCATATGAGCATAATTACAATACAATTACAAATCTTCTTCATGAAATACTTCAATGAGAAAACACTCTTTCTTCGATACTAAAATTTAGGAACATGGCCTTTCAAAATGCATTCCATACATATATTACAATAGATAGACTAAAAGAGGCCTCAAACTATCCCAAAACAATAGCATGTGCAAATGAGATCCCAAATACCATCATATGTATTCCCATGACACTTGCAAGTGAAAGGAAGAAGGGGTGTTGAATACACTTCCTACACTAATCCGTGAGATGACGTATGCACAAATAAACTAAATCTTTGCAATTACAAGGAAAAATACACAACAAAACAACATACCATAACATAGTGATTTAATAGGGAAAATCATTTGGGAGAAATACATCACACTCCAAAGAAACTCAATGTACTATTAGGTAATTTCAAAGGTGACAATTCACTTATAGATTCTAAGTCTTTATAGGACTATCACTAAACAAAGATTTGGTGTAATTCTAGTAGCGCAGAAATACCTACAAAACTCACAATCAAAACCTTCATTTCAAGCACCTAATAAATAGGAAACACAATACATGAAACCATCAAATGGGAACTGAGAAATTAGGAGCTCAAACCACTTAAAATGGGGTATCCAAATCCCTAGTTAGAAATCTCATCTAAATCCCAAGATGAGTCCACAAGCTAAAAATAGCATGTTCCTTACACCTATTATAAACTCATCATAATCCAAGTTCATCAACTTAGGCACTCTATTTTTTCTCCATTATCTCCATTCAAAGATGCCTTATGGCATGTCATAACAATGTCACAAGTTGGCCAACAAGTGTAACTACTTGTAACTTTTTTATGTGTCTTCAATGTTTTTATATTTTTTAATGTCAAATTCAACTTATGGAGGCCATAATTTTGAATCTAAGAAGCCAATGGGCAAAGTTTTTTTAAAAGTGTAGCGCTTTAATAGATTTTTGCACTTGGAATCATCAAAATCAATGCTAAACAACTTGAAATATTTATTCTAGCCAAAAAAACAACTCTATAGACCAAATGGTGAGTTTATTTCATAATTTAAAAGAAACATGTTTCATACTCTTAATATTAGGAGCAAGATTGAGACAAATTTTAAAACATGTGTAGATCCTTCTTGAAATGGAAAATAACTTACACGCGTATCTTTGACTTCCAATATTTAAGCTGCCATATGTAACTCTTATGCACTCCCCCATGTAGCACTAATTGCATTTGGTATCTACTAATAGTGGAAGAACTAGTCCATTAAATAAATCCATCATCAAGGTCTCATTGCGATAATAATCAAGACCCCAAAAAATAATAAGATGATTAGATATGTCCCTATTCTCACTTGGCCATCTCATTCTATCCACTTCATGATTATTATAGAAACATAAATCATTTACCCATCTATGAACAATTAGTTTATAATATATCTAAAGATTTGCAAGGTTGGCACACTTAATCTTAATAGGCCTCACTATCACAATGTATACTTGTTTCTCTGTAAGGTATGCTTGAATGACCATGTTGGTGTAATATGATATTTAACCTAGAATATAATATATCTTAGGTGTTGTATTGCACCTACTTTATTAAATTTACTTAAGCTTATTTAGTTCTCTCCCTTAGATATCTAATAAGAACATATGCCACCCTTAATTTGATGTCATTAAGTGTCACCTCTATCTCATCAATTTTAGATTGATGTGATTATCTATCATCTCTATCTAATCAACAATCAGTTATGCTTCACTTGATCAAATAAACTTGTCTCCCAATTAAGAGTTCATGCATAACATCTTAACTTTATTTTATTTTTATGTCTTGTAGCAAATTCATAGGCATTAAGTCCTTGATTTATTTATTTTATCACAAAATCTAATATGTTAGGCACCTGATCTAGAGAAGGTCACTAATGCACTTGTCAAGCACTAGTACCCAAAGATGATCACCAATGCCCAATTAATGTCATTAACATCTAGGGAATGTTAGTAGTGCCTAGAGAAAGGCGCTACCTTTATTAGATACTAGTGCCCCTCTCAAATGCAAGTGAACTTGTGAAATTATATGTTTCTAATACAATTTCTTGCATGTGTACATTTCCATAAAACTTCCTAGTTGCTCCTCTAGAGTCCTCAACCTTCTACTACCTTTAAATTTTCATTAAAATCCCCTTTCTTTAATTTCTACTTACTTTATTTGTTTATGAAGAAGTTGAGAAATACAACTTTAGAGATCTCAAGAACACCTGCAAGCAAAATAACTGTCACAAGAGAAGAATGGAGACAAAAAAGCAATAATGGCTCTGAAGAAAAACAAATATCATTCAGATAGGGAATCAATAAAAAAGAACAATACGATCCTTATAAAAGGAGATTAGCAACCCTAAAGGCGTGCAACCCTAAAGAAACCTTAAAGGGATAATGTGTATTTAATTATTAAATACCCACAATATTATTAAATGCCTAAGTTTAGCTTAAGCGTAGAGTATAACAGACTAATAATTAAATAAATAATTATTAGCCACAACATGATAACTCTAACACCCTCCCTTAAGATGAACTTAGGGAGTAGCTAAAAACAATTAAGGACTAAAAATGCATGTAAACAAAATGCATGAAAGTAACAATGGGTCCCGACAACTAGGCCTAATGAGGTACCCAAGTACAAAAGATCTCTATAAAGCAGAGAAATAGAGAAAACCTCATGGGAAAAAACTCTACTCCAAAAAAAGATGAAGACTAGTGAAGGACTGAAGAAGCCTCCAAACTAGAGAATGTTCCAGAAAACAAAAACAAAGGATGAACATGAAGAACACAGCTGAAGCAAGAAGTTACAAACACTATCGAAGAATAATTGTCGATCTGAAGAACCTCCACTGAAATAGAAGATGATCAGGTAGAGAAGACTGTAATCTGCATGAGTGCCCTCAAATAACACTACTCAAATCAGATGGCAAACAAAGATAAACAACTGACCTCGAAGATACAGAAGGCAAAAAACACCAAACTCTGAAGAGTTAATCAATCAAAGATGGAAGGTTACATTCAAAAATAGGAATGAAAGAGTGTCCATATGGTAAATGATCCATTTCACCGAAATGCATAGGTAACCAACCACTGCATCCACCTAGTACATAGAAACAAATACTGAATACATAGCTCACTCCAACAAACAAAGGAAGCATTAGAACCAACAACCAATAGGAGAAACCCCCCATAATGCTGACAAGGGAGAGGTGACAAGTACACTAAAACTGAATGTCAAGAAAAACTGTATGACGAAGAACTAGAAACATTGAGAGTGCAACAAAAAGTACAAACACATATAAAGGCTAGTGTCGTGGAAGGAACGCTCACTCGACATACATCATGAGGCTAATATCGTGGAAGGAACACTCACGTGACAAAGGTAGATGGAAAACATCAAACCCCTCCCTAGCACTTTATAATGGAGTGTGAGTACAATAAGGCACAAGATGTGCAAGATCCCAAGCATGCAAAGCATAGTGGCACTTTATCTCAGTGCGTTTGCAAAAAGGAAAATGCTTACAATGAAGGCTCAGAATGTCAAAAAAAGACACGAGGCTGGAAATACATGAAGAAAATCCAACAAGAAGTTATTCCACCCAAACAAGAAGTTTCTAGGAGCTCAAATGTCCAAGTAATTCACTAAAGTGTGAAAACACATAAAACTGAATAAAATGTACCTCGAGTAAAATCTGGAAAAAGTGCATGGATGGTTGTGAAGAGCTCTAAAACACTGTCTCAACGCTGCTAGAATCGCGAAAAACAGAGAAACAGGCAAAAAGATATGAGCTCGGGATTGAAAATAACACCTCTGACTTCAAATGGTTGTAGAATGTACCAGCAACAAAACCAGGTGATCAAACCCACAAATTTGGAAAGTAGACAAAACCAGCTTTCCAACGATATCTTGTTTGCCAAAAAATGATATCGTATGCCCAAGTTATGGCCAAATGGAAAACACCTCTTTTAGAGCACAAAGAGGGTTTAAAGGGAGCCAATATGATGTTCGTACTGCTGACGTCAACGAAATATTCTAAGAATATTCCATTTTCTGCCAAGAACATCCCCACCTATCGGAAAAAATAGCAGGGGCCGAAAAAATGTCGAGGGGGGGGGAGGGGTGGCAGCGGCAGAACCCAAGGCACGGACCGGTCGGACGAAGGGTGCACGGGGTGGTCGGATAGAGGGTGCACGGAGCAGTCAGATAGCGACAGGCGATTGAACAGAGCGGGAGGTCAAAGGGCGGTAGCACCTGCATGAGGGTCGGAGGGTGGCAGGCAAGAGGTGGCAACCGGTAGCATGGCAGACCAGCGGCGACCCCAAGGCCTATGACAAGCAGCTGGGGGGGCAGGGTCCACGGCCTGTTGCAGGCCATATGGACCTGCAAAGGCCGCCAACGCCCCCCCCCCCCCCCCCCCCCCCCCAAAGTGCTTTTTTTTAAAGAAAAAATTTCACAATTATTTTCATTTCGGCCTAGGTATGTCGAAAAACTGCCCAAAAAAAATATATATTTTTTTTTTAATTTTTTATTTTAAACAAATTTCATGCCCAAAATTGGGTAAAAATACAAAAAAAAATCCATATTTTTATTTCTTTTAATGATTTTCTCGAAATTCGTGCCCAAAATTGGGCAAAAAACCAATAAAACATACCAAAAGCTAAAGTTGTCCAAATTGGACAAATTTTATATGAAAATGGGGATTTTGGGGTGTTCTGAGCTCAACGGTCAGGTCTGTTTGAGCCTAAAATGCCCAAAAACAAAGAAGAACCCCAAATCCAAATATAAAGCTCTGACAAAACTTGAAACCCTAGCCTCCAAAAATCTTATGAAAAATCAAGAACAGGCAGCTGTAGATCTGAGCTCTGATACCATGAAGAAGTTGAGAAATACAACTTCAAATATCCCAAGAACACCTGCAAGAAAAATACCCGTCACAAGAGAAGAATAGAGGTAAAAAGGTAATCATGGTTCTGAAAAAAATAAAAAAGTATAATACAATCCTTATAAAAAGAGATTAGCAACCCTAAAGGTGTGCAACCCTAAAGAAACCTTAAAGGGATATTATTAAATGCCTAAGTTTAGCTTAAGCGTAGAGTATAATAGAGTAATAATTAAATGAATAATTATTAGCCACATAACTCTAACAGTTTATATTTGAATTCCAAGTCTTAATATTTATTTATGTTTTATCTACATCTAAAATTGTGTGTTTCACTAGTATATAGAAAAAACAATTTAATTTAAATACATTCCATCACATTCACTTTAATAAAAATAAATCAGCCTTATAGTAGGGAAAATTGAACATGTGACACTTGAATGTAATCTGTATCCTTTCAATAAGGAGATCCTCCTCCATGTTTCTATATTGTTATAGAGCTATCGAGGAATGCTTTAGAACAAGAAAACGTTGTAAGTTGTTGAATGTTTTCAACGCTTTTGGACAATGCTATGATGATAGCACTTCCTACAACTTGTTAGTTAAAGAGCATCAAGGAAAATCTGAAGGTCTTTAAAGACACTATGATTTGGTCAAGTAATAGGGACACATCTAAATCATTGTTCTTGAATAACAATCCTTGGTACAAATCTTCGTCGCAAACATGTTACTGTAATATTATGTCTGGACAAGATGCAAGCCCTCGAGAACTTGTCCTAAATTCAGGCTGTTGCTTTGGATTATCAATTTGTTTTAGTTTGAAAATCATCAAGAATGTTGTGAGATTCTAAGTATTCTAATAATCATATAACAATAATTTAATTTATATTGTTTGTGTTTGGAGAATTATCTATTTAAAAGATTCTAATAGTTAATCGTGCCAAGATGTTTATATTGAATTTACTATCAAGAAATATCAATCTTCTACAGCCAAAAGAGATATCTCCTGCATCTTTTAGAAAGATGTAGTTAAGATACTTATGCTAGTTGTAAATTGGTTGTTTTTATTAGCAAAACTTGCAAATGCATTTTATGACTGGAATTGCAGATCTCAAGTTCTCTAATTAGCATCTTTATTAACTTAATTCATTACAATGTTCTTCTCCAATAAGAGAACAATATCAGCAATCAGGGTATCAAACGCTACCACATAACTTAACATTGATAAAATTGTTAGATCATAGTCTGGAATAAATGTTGACTGGTTAAAATAATTGTTTCTAATGTAATACCATTACCCTAATTTTGGAAAGGTTTTTTCAGTGAGTTGTAAAAGTGGCATTCTGCCACCCAACTGCTGGGTACACATGCAGTGTTTCACTGGAATTTAGATCACATAAGGAACTGACTCTGTTTGGTCAAGCTAGGCTTCTATCTGCTGTTCTTTTTTCACTTTTATAAAAGAAAATTAAAGCTTTGATACGTTGGACTTTGTAAATTGTTATCGCTTATAACGTTTTGTAAGATCTTTTTGTCTGCTAATTACTGCATGCTGCTTCAGCTTTGAATAGAAAGCTTTGACATAATTGAATGATCCCAGGAATTTTGATTCATTACCAAGAAACATACATTCTATTTTGTTATAGATAATAAACATATAAATTGCAGAACAATAGGACCAAAAGAGCATAATAATGGAAAATCAAATATGAATTATTACGAATAAAATAATATGATAACTTTAATGAGTACAATGCAAAGCCCCTAAATAGTATGCACCTTCCATAAAAACTTTCTTTATCCAAATCTAAATGTTCTATGCTAAGGACAACAAAGACTATCAAAAGTATATGTCAAGCATTTCACCATAGCTTAACAGAATTTTGCACACAATTTAAGTGTCTCATATGCCATCCAACATTATATAACTCTGAACTAACAGTCACCACTATAAAAGTTAGCAAGTGGATTCATAACAAAATCATATAGAACTCAATGCTGTTGATTCTGATTCGGTTGGCTCCTCTAGGAGGATGAGCTCTCCGCTCGGGATGATATGCCTCTTACTGCTGCTGACGCTGCTGTTGATACCACTGCAGTGGCTTCTCCCATCCCTGAGGATTAACTCTTGTTGCCTTTTGTTGACTTGGTGGTCAGCACCTCCTTCGGGTTTCACGACATGGCTTAATGGCCTCCTGTGGATCTGAGTAAGTTTGGCGTTTGTAGTGGGCGTTGATAGCTCGAGCTTTTGGCGCAACGACAAACATACCTACAATTGGCATCAGAGCCTTGGGTCACGGGTTCGAATCCCGGGAGGTCTCCTTCATTCCATCGGTGCTGAGGGAGAGATTGTTGACTTAGTGGTCAGCACTCCTTCGGGGTTCGCGACATGGCTTAAGCGCCTCCCGTGGATCTGGGAAAGTTTGGCGTTTGTAGCAAGCATTGATAGCTCAATCTTTTGGCCCAACGGCAAACATACGTACACCTTTGATTTGCAGCTCCACTCTACTCCTACTGAATTTGCTCCCGATGGTATTCCTTTGCAGTAGTCTGCTACTGTTCTATAGCAGTCGGTTGTTGTTCTACAAAAGCACTCTATTGGCACTATTGATTGTAATCCACCGGGGTCCTTACCACTTGATCTCTCTCTTGATGGTCCCAATGAAAGTATCACCTGGACTGTGGTTTGTCGAAGGCGGAAGGGGAAGTCCTCCCCCCTCTCCCAAACCCCTCCTTGTCAAGGCTTGGGTGTCCCTACCCCTCCTTGAGTTGGGTTTGGGTTCAAGTTAGACAGGTTTTCTTTTTGGCCTATCCAACCTTGTTTTTTTCGGAGCTTGCTCCCATGTTTTTTTGTTCTCTTACTACCTATGAGATGTCGTATTAAGGGTTCGCACCCTTGTTTTTGCTGTTTTCTTAATCAAAAACCAAATCATTTAGAACCGTTATAATTAATTTGCTCACTTATTAGTTAGTCCATGTTAACGGTGGATGGAAACTCAATGCTCTAGTAACACAAAATAATTGACTTGAGTCACATCCCATCAAATTATTTAAATCTCAAAATGTTGAAAAGCTTCTTGTTTATAGTAAGAAATTTGTCCACATAAAGTTCATGATTTTTTAACAAAAATACAAGAAGAAATGTTCTTAAAAAATACAATTGAATAACATAAGTAACAACAATAAGTCATAACCAATACAAATGATAAAGGGCAGTACTAGTAGTTAGTTGACAATCCATGCAAGGCTGGCCTGATGGTCTAGACTGGATAGATCTCAAGTGGGGGAGCAAGATGTGTATGGATGTCGGGTGAGAGGGTTCAATGCCCTATTATGAGAGATTTATAGATCCCTGGGGATAAGGTCTCATGGTTTTCAGAAGCAGGTATCATGGCTACACTTGGAAAGGGAAAACGAACTTCAAAATAGGGTTTATATATCATCAACCAGCGAGTGTTGTTCAACTTCAAATGGTAGATGAGATTTCTTAGAAGCTTAAATGATTCACAACCCTCCTCCCAATAGAGGCTAGGATCGAGCTCCACCAAGACTTCCCACTCCAATCTTTTCAATAGAATTATGTTGTTCCATGTACAATAGACAAAAATGCTCCAATGTTCTCAACTTAACATTTTCAGAGACATCATTTCCTTCAGAAATCATATGAGAACTGTCTCTTTTTAATGCAAGTGATGAAGGGGGGGGAGACAGCTACCAATTATTATTATTGTGGGATTTACATTTGGCAAATCCCTGTGGTGGGATTTTGTTACACATAAATATGTATTCTCAACCCAAATGGCTTGACAAGTATCAAACCTGCAGGATATGCACCTCCATTGTTCACGTGCATTACCACTTACATGAAGGAAGCACTGACAGTCAAGGGCACAATCACCACAGGCTGAATACTTTAATCGTTCATAGTCCATTTGAGAGTTCAAAGCTCACACTGCAGTCACAGATCTCTATAATGTGTAAATTGAAAGGGTGGTTACAGAGTTAGCTTGTTATCAAGAAGTTTCCTGACTGGAGAACGGGGGGACATGGGGAGGGGTTTCGGGGACATGCAACCAAGGGCCTAACTTTGGGAACGGCGAGGTGACGGCGGTGGAGTGGTGGTTAGGGGGTGGTGCTGATATAAAACATAGAGGTGAATTGAAATCTTCGAGTCAAACAACTCTACAATATAACATCTTTGTGAGTGTCCCATGAAAAGCCAACTTGTTTTCATGAAGTTAAAGGTTGCAATCAGTATGTAACAGCATGTGACATATAGCAAGTGACCCAGTGGCATCCCGCTAGAGGTGGTGGAGGTGGCGGAAGTGTTGGTGCTGTGGGGGGACGTTTCCTCCAAGTCCCTTCCGCCAAGTCCCCAAGTCTTGGAAACGTCCCCCTACAGGAGACACGAGTGTTTTGGGGGGGGACGCGTCTTTGTGGAACACTGGGAAAAAACATCTGTCAGCTTTATGAGGAGACTTGAACCCCCATTTGAGCAACTGCTCCTATTTCATGGATTTCTCTACAAGCTTGTTCATGGAAGCTAGCTACAAATAACCAGTTGCTCTTACAAAAGGCAAGCTTTGTCAGCTTTCATATGACTCTGCCTTATGGGGTTGGAATTCAACTTCTACATCTTAGGGTATTTCTGCAGACAGGTGAACACCATCCATTAGTTCAATGATCTCTTCATTTGCTCAACATTAATCTTCCAAAAGTTTCGCTTCATTCAGCTGAGCCTTTTTCAGATCTATTTTGCTTAGTTTGTAAACGCAATCACAATCATGTCTGCAGCTCTGCTGGCGCTATTATCATCAAGGGAAAACAGGAAAATCCCTGGAAAGTTATCAAGATCCTGTTCAAAACATATCTTCATAACTTATTTGATTTAGACTCACCAAAAATCTCCACAAGAACACTTTCCATCCTTGAAATGATGGTAGCGATTGTATCCCTCAGAATGATTTCCCTAGATATTATCTTGGAGATGAACTTACCAGCAATGTGAAAATCTCTACATATGCGAAGGGTTTTGGTTACTCTGATAATTGTACCAGGATGTGTATTCATAAACCCAAATGCAATTGCTTGTTTCTCACTATGGTGGCTAAGAATTAGTTCTTTTTGCTCTTCCTCAACGTCACTCAGGACAAAGCTTAAGTCGGGAACATATTCTAATGCCTTCATTTGCATGGATAACATCTCTAACGTCTCATATATTTTCTCTGTTTGAGGATGTAACCTATCTCCTATCAGGAAAGTGTGAACATTTCTATTGACCTCAATCCAACTGCATCCGGGAGTTTTTTTCACCTTTTTCTCTTTCGTCATTTTCCGCACTTTTTCAATGCCTTCCCTGTTTCCAACAGATGCATAAATGTTTTCTAACAAGACATAAAGGTGATTTGCAACACGCTCTCCCAAATCTACATTTTTATGAACTCTGCAGGCAGCAAGCAAAGAACCCAGCACTTTAGCATCGGCCATCGGCCTTTATTGGCATTTTGTTGATAAAGTCTTCTGCCTCATCAAGATTTCCCGCACGGCCAAGAAGGTCAACCATGCAACCATAATGCTCCATTGCTGGTGTGAGGTTATAATTTTGAGTCATGCAATCAAAATATTTTTTCCCCTCATTCACTAGGCCGGCATGACAACATGCATGTAAAATACAAACAAAAGTGACAAGGCATGGGTTTGTACCAGAGTATTGCATCTGTTCAAAGAGATTGAGGACCTCCTTTGCACAGCCATTCATACCATATCCTCCAATTATAGATTTCCAGGACACACCATCTCGATGTTGCATGTTGTCAAATATATTGCGTGCTTCCTTTATGCTTCCACATTTAGCATACATGTCCATAAGAGCATTAGAAACGGTAGCATGTGACTCTAATTGCCTTCTAACAATTTCCTTGTGCATCTTCTTACCCTGTTCCAGAGCAGCCAACTTGCCACACGCTGGTAGAACTCTGACAAATGTCTTCAGTTCCGGCTTTACACCAGCAAGTTCCATTTGTTCGTAAAGCTCCACGGCTTCTTTACAATGTCCATTATGTGCATATCCTGCAATCATTGCCGTCCAAGGTGCTGTAATCTTCTCTGGGATTTCGTGAAAGGCCTTTATGGCTTCTTCAACTTGACCATTTATCATATATCCTGCAATCATGGCTGTCCATGATATGCCAGTCCGATGCGGCATTTTGTCAAACAAATCACGCGCCTTCTCTATCTTTCCACATTTAGCGTTCATGTCTACAAGGGCATTTTCCACCAATATATCGTGCTTTAATCAACTTCTACTTAACTGAATATGTGATTTCAACACCTTGTTCCAGAGCTGACAAGCTGGGGCAGGCTGAGAGAGCATTTGTGAAGGTTTTCAAGTTCGGCATCACTCCCACTTGCTGCATTTGATGGAACATCTCTAGGGCTTCTTCAATGAGCCCATTCTGTTCACACCCTGCAATAATACTTGTCCATGACACGACATCTTGTTGCGGCATTGTGTCAAACACATGGAGTGCATCCTCCATGCTTCCACATTTTACATACATATCTACAAGGGCATTCCCGACAAATAAATCTAACTGCAGTCCTCTTCGAACTGCTTGCGCATGGACTTCCAGTCCCTGCTCCAGAGATGCTACCCTACCAATAGCAGAAAGAATGGCGGAGAGAGTAAAGTGATTGAGTTGAATGCTTCCCGACAAATAAATCTGACTGCAGTCCTCTTCGAATAGCAGAAAGAATGGCGGAGAGCGTAAAGTGATTGGGTTGAATGCTTGTCCTCTGCATTTGGGAAAACAACCCTAGTGCCGTTTCAGCTTCCTCACTGCTAGCACAGGCCGAAATCATGGCTGTCCATGAAATCACATTTAGTTCAGGCATTTCGTCAAACACTTCATGAGCATCCAATAAGCTTCCACACTTGCCATAAATGGTGATAAGCGTATTGAACAGAAACGTTTCTGACATAAATCCTCTCCTATTCATATGCGTATGGATTAATCTTTTCTTTTTTCTTGATACAGTTTTGCAGAAGGTATGAATAAGTGGAAGGTTCTATTCGCTGGTTCATAATTTGCAACATGTTTATAGCGTCTTTTAGTTGTCCCTGTTTACACAGAAATCTCATTATCTCGTTAGAGTTAGTTCGGCCATGGCCTAGGTTTTTTTGAAGAGCAATGGTTTCATTCATTTTTCTATGCTATTGAAAGCGTTAAAACAACCAGCAATGCCATTTTTTTTATGTTTCTTCAGCGGCTGCAAAGTAGCCATTGATTTTTTTTGCAGCTATAATCTACAGCGAAATAGTCCTCTGTAATTACCGTCTTGGTGTAACATGAAGGATTTGCAGTTCATTTAAAAGTATATTCCAACAGCCTAAGTTACAATATTTTTTCACAGACCATTTAAATAAATAGATCTTTGTACTTGTGAGTTCCTCCAGTAGACTTGTGTTGTATATTTGTTCAGTCATGAAAAGTCTGGAATACTGTTTTGACAGAGTTTTTCTATTCTTGACAGTTCATTGACTGCCCTTTTTTATATTAAATTTTATGCATGTTAATATAAATATTTAAATAACATATAAAAAATTAATATTAAGATGAGAAAAAAATGAAAAATTAGTTACATAAATTTAAGATTCATTAATTATATTATTTGTGATCAAATATATTTGACCTTGTCAACGAAATCTTATTTCTACATTAGTCTTGTGCGACTAGTCTTGGCATTTGTAGATGACAATATCTACTAGCAATTGCACCATGATGCAATGGGTACGCCGAAGAGGTGTAGATGGTCAATTAGGTGAAAAATGCATTTTTTTTCAGACATTTGTATAGTTGATGAAGTCATTAACTAGAGAATTTAGTAAACATTTTTTTTTGTGCAACAAAGGTATTAATGGAGAAGTGATAGTGAGAGGGAGAGATAGGGGTAGAAAGAGAAAGAGATAGGAAAAAGAGAAAGGAAGATGGAAATGGGTAAAGAGATATAGATAGGTAATGTAGATGGAGATGAAGATAGATATGGATATGGAGATGGAGATACATATTGAGAAAAGGGAAGGGGTAGATAGAGAGAGGAGAGAGGGATAGAGAAGGATTGAAAACATATATTTATAGAGATAAATTGTGTGGGAGATGGAAAGATAAAGATAGAGATAGGAAGCGATATATAGAAAGAGGTAGAGAGAGTGAGATATTTAGGGGTAGAGAGATTAAGAGATGGAAGAATAAATATATGGAGAGATAGCAAGGCAAGGAGATATAGGTATAGAGGTCTAGGAAGAGGGAAACATGTCTAGAGATAAAGGGGGAAAGTAAAAGATATAGAGAGATGAAGACAAAGGGGGAGAAGAAGAGGGAGAGAAATAGATAAAGAGAAAGTGAGAGATAAAGAAAGAAATAGATATGGAGATAGAGAGGAAGAGATTGAGACGAAGAGATAGATAGATATAGAGGGGGGAATGAAGAAAGGGAGAGATAGATATAAAGAGAGAGATAGAGATATATGAGAAGAGAGAGAGGTGGGGATAAGAAGGGTGTGAGGAAGAGAGAAATGTAGAGAGAGGGACAAAGAGTTAGAGTAAAGGAGATAGGGAGAGGAGGGAAAGAGAGAAGAGGGGAGAGAGGAAGAGGGATAGGTAGAGGAATGAGAGAGAAGAGGGGGGAGAGATGGAGATGATAGAAATAAAGAGCAAGAGAGATGGAATGAATAAGGTTGAGGTAGAGATTATGATATATAGATAGAGAGAGGGAGGGTGAGATAAGGAAATAGAGATGGATGGGGCAAGTGTGTGAGAGAAAGGTGAGAGAGAAAAGTAATAGAGAGATGTATAGAGAGGAGAGATAAATAGAGAGGGAGGGAGACCATCATCTATTTTTTTTCACCAAACGTTGATCGTGTTTTCACTTCCACGATAGTATGATTCTCACTTTCCTTCATTACATTGCAGAGGTGTAAGCATATATTCATCTACAAAAGTTGGACCGCATGCATAATGTCTCGCACGATATTTTAGATAACTAATATTTATTGAATTATTATTATTATTATTACATATACTCCTCAAGAAACTATTTTTTTTATGATTCAATGTAATCAAAAAGCTTTTCCATCTAACATGGATATTTAATCATTATAAATTTTCATTGAGAGTTTTTTAAGAAAACACTTCCAAATTAAGATAATTAAATACTTTCAAAAGTAGGGTTGGGTCCCTTCATTAAAATTATTTGTGATTATTCTCCTTGAAACTTGAAGAAATACGCTTTTTCGTAACCTTCAATCCAATGAAAATTCATTTGATGGATCAGATTTGTAGTTCCATAGAAATCTTTGTCGTAAATCCAGTTTCAAAATCTTTGTAGAAGATCGATAATACAACTTTTACGAAGAAAACATAAATCTGTGTTTTGAGTCCATTTAGCAATAATGGCTACCGACAAAATCAGATAAGAGAAGATATGATGATGAAAGAGCTCCATCATTCTATAGTAATAATGGTAGATTATATAGTCCAGAAGATTTCATATGGTTGAATTTGTAATTATTAAATGAAACATGGAAATAAAGAACTATGGCTTCTATAGGAGTCAAATTTGCACATGCGTGCATGAATGTGTGAATGATGATTTGTTTCTTCTAGATAAATAAAATATTTCATACACCATAGCATATCCTACCTTTAATGGATATCACAATTACCAATGTCAAAATATGCCTCAAGAACCGTTGCCATTTTCAAGGCACGAAGTCTCGTAGGTCCCACCCATCTCCCCATGGACGCAATAAAAATTCTTTACAGTCAAAATATATTTTCTACCTCCACATAAAAAATGAAGTAATTCAATTTATTGGTTACGTCAATGTTTTGGACTATTAAATGGCAATCTATTCGCCTATGAAAGATGTTTCTATATAGTGTGGTCTGCAAGTTTTATTCCGAATTTTGTTAGATTATTTTGATTCGCAAAAGTGGTAATGTCCAAAAATGGTAGTTGTTGATTTTAGAAGTTGAGCATAATTATGTCAGTCGCTCCCAAGGTCCAATCAATGGTTTCAGCTTCGCAACTTCCCAGTCAATGTGGATTAATGGAGGACAAGCTACGGCAACTTCCCAGTCAGTGTGGATTCAGCGACGCAGGCATTGAGATGAGCGAAGAGGAAATGGCGCAGGTTTGGGAGGTGGTTGGATTGAACAGAGGATCGCAGAATTACACAGCAGAAAACTACAAGAATGAAATTATTCTTAAAGAGACTACAAGAATGATATTATTCTTAAAAGACGATTAAAAAATGTGAGGAATACAGTCAATGGTGACGGTAAAGCAAGAAGGAAAAACGAGAACGAACAGGAGGGGAACGGAAAAATTATAACGGACAATCTAACGGCCACCCACCTTTCAATCGTCTTGCAAGCTTCTTGCATGTTGTCAACTGTTGATCTGTCAAGTGAACCTATTTTTTTCATATAAGGTATGCCTTCGGCGTAATTAGAAAAATCTAAAGAAGGAAAATCAAAGGAGGTTTTTCCACTTTTTCACTATCCTCAAGAAATAGAGGAATTTGTGATCCAAACAAAAGCCATTCCCTAAGAGTTGCAAGAAAGAATAATTAAGCTCGATCATTATGAATAAGCTAAAGAAGTTTCCTAGATTATATAATGACAAAGACCCCAATCAATAACATTTTGCAATCAACATCATATGCTCATTTAGTCGAGCAATACCAATAGTATTATATTCTCTAGGAAAGAAGTCAATGTAGGAGGATAACCCATGTTTCCCAAAACCATATAAAGAAGTGGCATGAGTGATAGGCCAATTCCACCTCTTCCACCATTGTTGATGTCTACGGAGAAAGGGCATTGAAAGAAAAGTGAGCAATATTTTCTTCACTAATGCCATATAAACACATTAAGAATGATCTTGAAATTCTCTCTTTCTAATATTATCCCAGGTGAGGCAATTTTTTTGAGATAATAACTAGATAAAGAGATTACACTTGGGCTAAATTTAAATTTAATTTATTTTTTTTAGATACCAATGAAAATCTCTACTCACACCTTTCTTATTCTTTAAAAATTAATAACCAAGAGTAATCAAATACGCTCCTTTAGGATCATGACCCCATGTAAGAACATCTCTTCCTCCAAGGAACAAGAAGGCTAATCAACAAAAATAGAAGCAAGAGTATCTCACTCTTCAAATGTTCCTCCTCTAGGTAAACTATTGGGGTCCTTCCAATAATATACTTGGGAATTGAACCCAAATGGATAAGATTTTTAAAATTCGTGGCTTTAGACTACCCCACAGCTAAAATTATATTTCACTCAAGGGTTGGAGATGGAGGAAGGAAGAAAAAATTTGGAGTGAAGATCCTAGAAGCCATTCCAAAAAAAGAGCTATATTGCCTTTATTAATAATCGAAAAAAGAACTTCATTAATATACAAGTTCCCTTCTTAATAGCATTACAAACCATAGAACCTTTCTTACTAGATCCATTCAAGGTATATTATCATCAACAACTCCTCCCAAATACTTGAAATTAAGGGTTCTTAAAGATAACTAAAACCTAGTAATCAAAGTACCTAAGACCAATGCCTTCAAAAATTTTAGGACTACAAACTTGACCCATCTTCACTAAAATGAACATTCTTAGGACTCCAAATTCTTCTCCCATAAGAAATTTACCTACAAAGAGTATCAAACTCTTTAAGAAAGATCTTAGTTGATGAAACTAGAAATCTATAAAAAGGAAGAGCCTATAGAACATACTTTGGAAGCATCAAACTCCAATAAAAGATAATCAGCTAAAGGTCAAATGACTAACCCTCATGCAAAATCTACTCTTGAAATTATCTTCCAATGTTCTCTTTCAAGGTTGCCAAGAGATAGGGGGGCCCTAAATAATCTAAAGGGAGACTCCTAATCCTAAAGTGAAAAATACACACAATTCATTACTAGATAAGAACAAGAGTATTAAAGAAAAAATAATGGTTTTGTCCTCATTAGTTTACAAACCTAATGTAGACTAATATATATATATATATATATATATCTAAGGTTTTCTTGAAGTTGATTGTCTCACTTATTTTTTTATCCCCCATGTTAAAGTTGCATAATCCACAAATGAAAGATGGGATTGAGAGTAAAGGTCCCAAGCCTAAGACCATCCCTTTGTGAAACTATTAGCTCTTTGGTTCTTAAATAATGTGTCTGAAGATTTCACAATCAAGATGTAAAGATAAGGAGATAAGGAATTTCCTTTTCGACCTCCTTTAAAGAAGAAAGAAAAGAGGAGAATGAATACCATTAATAAGGACTAAGGAGGAAGATGGAGTCACACATTTCATAACCCAGTCAGTCTAACTCAATATAGAGCCAAAACTAGATAAGACGTTCCCAAAGAATGACAACCTAACCCTATTGCATGCCTTCACCATGTCAAGCTCAATGAATGTGATATTTTCCCTTGAATTGATATAGAATGGATAGCTTCAACAATATCAATAAGACCATCCAAAATTGACACCCTTTCACAAATCCACCTTGCTCAAATGAAATAAAAGATACCAAAAACTACTTCAAGTGTTTAACAATAATTTTGGTGATTATGTTATATGTAACATTAAAAGGTCTATATGAAAAATAAATCAAAATATTCATCCCCCTCATTTTTGCAATTTTAAAAATTTTAGTTTTTACTTGGGATTCTCAAATCACTTCTTAAAGATCAAGTTTCAAAATGTTCTAAAAAATTCCTTAAAAAATATTTAGGAAAATCATTGGGACTTGGGGAATTACCTTTCTTCAATTTGAAGGACAATCTTCTTAAGTCCTTTCATAAATATTGATCACTTTAGTAGATTATTCATATTAGTAAAAAATAAAAGGGGAATATAGTATCAAATAAATTGTTCCTCATCCAAGGATCTAGGACCATTTAATGTGAATGAGAAATAAAAATGTAAGACAAATTCCTTACAAATATATTGGAAAGAGAAATCAATGACTTATAATATTAAGAGACTAGTACAAGAAGGATTTGGTTTCAACTTTATAATGATTTCTTTCACCATCTTCCCATATGCCACAAGGTAAATAGAAAGGTTACCAAAAGAAGCAAGAAAAATAGTTGATTTTAGTATCAATATTCAAATATGAGGAGGTATTTTCTCAAAGAAACAAGATCTAAAGATATTTAGTAGATTATCCATAAACAAAAATTTGTGTATTCATTTTCATCACTAGTGATTTGGGATGTTAACCAATGTTTATGCTCCAAATTCTTGGATCCTTAGAAAATATATGAGGAAAAGTTTGAGTATTTTCAAGAAAGATTTTACCAATCTTTGATGGATGGTGGTAGGGAATTTTAATTCTCCTATATCAATCTAAAAAGTAGGGGTGACTAGTGTTTAAGACAATATGGATGATTTAGCTAACTTCCTTTCAATATGCGTCTCATGGATATCAAGTTAAAAGTCACAATTAAAAGTTACTAGGGGAACCAAGTTGAAGTTGCCAATATCATAGATCAATGAAGAGGAGATGCCAAATTCACCACTACAAACCACTTGGGGAATTGTAAGCTACTTTTTTCTGGCTTGTTACATAAATTTACACTTATTTTAATTATGTCTCGTCAAAGAATGCAATTTTTTTAAAAATATTTGTCTATTTAGTATATAGATATTTGGCGATGATTAAGTATACTAATGTTTGACTTATTTAATTAATTATTAGTTAAAATTTTATAGCAGTAATGTTATAATTTATAAATTCTTTGTCTAAAACTTTAAAAATATTGTTTATGTTGTCCTATCCATTCATGTTGTGAAGAGGTACAGTAGAAATATTATGATGATTTAAATTTTATTCTAATTTTAAATTAATGGATGTATTAAAATAGCATAATAGAATTTCAACTGTATTAATGATTTAAATCTTGTTGACATAACAATAATTTATAATATTCGGTGTATTTATGATCATGAAGATGCAAACAATGTTTAAAAAAAAATTATGAGGAAAATGAAGTAAAGACAAATAAATAGAGCTTTATAATTGAAATAATATCAAAAAAATCTTTGTGTATTAATTTTGAGTACCTCAAAGTCTTCTTTGTATTTGTAGTGAGTTGATTCTATGTGTGCTTGTCCTGAGTTCAACAAGATTATTAGGTTGATTCCTATCCCCTCAAATTTATTTATAGTTCTTTGCCTTAGAAATTATTTCACAAAGTTATTATAGAATTCATTAAGTGAGTGGAAGGTTTTATTTTTTATAATTATTGTCTATTTCAAAGATCAAGTTATAGTAAAATTTGTGCACTTATCAGTGTTGCTACAAAAATAAGATATGGAATGTCAACTTGATGCATTTAAAATGAAGAGTTTGGAGAAATAAAAATTAATTTTCTTTTGTAATTTACTTTGTCTCTAATTTTCTTTATACCTTTTTAAACATGTGAATTCAATAAGTTTGAAATTATATGTATGTATGCATGTATGCATTAGGAGTGCAATTTAAAATTGCTTTAGAGAACAAGGGATCATGCGATATCTACTAGAAAAATGGTTGAATTTCTTTATTAATGTTACCAAGGGTATCATATGACCTCGTCCAGTGTTCATTTGGTATGAGTTGCGGCGAGACTGGTCTCTAGAGATGTACCAAGCAGCCCGCTTGTCAGGTACATCGTGTGAGATCCAAGCCTTGAAGTCGAACCCATGACCTATCGGAAGAAAATCCTTGGCCCAAACCAATTCCGCTATTCATGCAAGCTAAAATGATTGAATTTCTTATAAACCTACAACAATATCTAAATAATACTAACAAAATGTTTGATGAACTTATCATTTCTAATTCTTTTAGCAATAATTATTCCTTCCACATCATTGAGAACACATATCTTATTGTCAAACTCAATCAATATCATTACATCAACATTCTTACTAATAAACAAAACTCTTTTATGCTAGAACAAGAATACACCATACATTTTCAATTAGCTTATACAATGACACATTGCCAACTAGCGTCTTCTCTTTCTTATTGTCATCTCTAAAAAAGATAATATTTCCATTTGGATGCTCCTTCATATAATATAAACCAACCTCTCTTAGGTTTCACATGTTGAATTGCTTCTAAATCTAAGTACCAACAATTTAAAACCGTATTTTAGAGGTAGTAATTGTAAATAGATGTTTTTGTTCATGAGTTGAAACCACATCAGCTTTTAACTACGTTTCGATTTATTCACTTTCTAAATCTGTATGCTGTTGCCACCATTTTATTTTGGACGAGTTAATTCAAATCTGCAGTTACCGGTTATCTGGTAAGTCCTCAAAAACCATTTTTTTAATTTACCACCACTGATGGAGGGGAATCTAACACTGTTTTTTTCTGCCTCGTCAACACAAATCTTCACTTCTTTTTAAGAGTTGTTTAATTTAAAGGGCGCCACCTTGAATGAGTCAAATGGTCAGATGAAGATTTACAACAAGTGTCTTGAAATTATTTGCATTGTTTTATCTCTAAACAATAGAGATGGTGGTTCAATTTATTACTCTTGGCTAAGTGGTGTTACAATATTCCTTATCACAGTGCTTCCAAAATATCTCTTATAAGGTCTTTAATGATATTCACATATCTATTTTAGAGTATTTTGAGATTAAAAATTTTCATAATATTTCGGTTAAATAAGAAGACATCACTCAACTAATTTAAGATAAGGTAAAGTACGTTCACAATTAAATGTTTTATATCTCTATTCTATTGGAATTATGAAAACAATAAAAAGAGATGTTAAAGTTTAGAATCTATTTATGATGTAGTTTGGAGACCAAACTACCTCTCCAGATTTATAATTAAAATCTTAACTTTCTTCGAGGGTAATTTTAGGTGATTCATAGAAAACCTTAGACCTAACGATAGTGGTTATGATAAAGATATTATACATTTTTAAGTGATGATTGAATGAAGTTTGCATTTTATTTTGTTTTACGATACTTTGTCTCATGGATTTTACTCTAACACACTACTAGGATTTTACCATGTAAATCGTTGTATTGTTGTTGTGCTTGATTATTTTATATTATGTTTTATCTCTATCTTCAATATCATTTTATGCTGCAATATTGTATGATTCTAAGGGATCACATTTTTTCAACATATCCCTATAGGTATCTTTCATAATGAAGCAAGAGTGGTCATAATTCAACTCCAAAATTTAATGTCCCTTATCAAGAAATTCATATTTTGAGTCTAAGGGATCACATTTTTTCAACAAATCCCTACAAGTATCTTTCATAATGAAGCAAGAGTGGTCATAATTCAACTCCAAAATTTAATGTCCCTTATCAAGAAATTCACATTTTTTCAACAAATCCCTATAAGTATCTTTCATAATGAAGCAAGAGTGGTTATATTTCAACTCCAAAATTTAATGTCCCTTATCAAGAAATTCATACTTTGAGAAAGTGATTATTACTGGTACTCAACCCCAAATAGAGCTACCTAAGTTGGATGAGGAGGGGTCAATATCTTTGGAACTTAAGGCTACTTTGGACAAGTGTGCCAAGAAGCTTACAATCACTCTATTAAGGAGTTATTAATTTGGTGGAAGAGTCTACAACTTGAAGATCCCACATAAAATCCTACTATCATTCTCTCTAGGATTCTTCACCTCAAGCTTGTACAAATCTAGGTTTGAAGGAGGAAGCAATGTTATAAAACCCTCTACTTTACTTGCCAAGTAGACTCAAACCCAAGACCTCCCATGTAGGAGGCTCGCAACTAACCATTGTGTTGTGGGGTCATCCCCCAAATATATTTGAAATTTTATTGTCAATTTATATATATTTTATTAATTCAAATAACATGAAAAAGTGGAAGAGACTTTTTCTTTGTTTCACATATCAAGATTCTTTTCGTTTTTGCTTTTATTTTTATTCATAAATGAGTTGTAATTTGTAGCTTGTAGGAATCCTTTTGAAGGAGGAACCAACGATATGTATCCCACTCTACTTTACTTGCCAAAAAATATTTATTTATGATGACATTTTATAGATTTGTAGCATGCATTGATTAATTGCATTACTCATTAGACTATCATTAAATCTCCATATACCTATAGAAATGAATAAATTTGAAATGTTATCATCAATTTATACATTTTATTAACTCAACTAATGTGAAATGGTGTCTAGTAGATGAGTTTTTTATGTTTAGTTACATGGTGATGACAGTTTAAACTCTTTATGGCTATGTTGTACATGATCTATTCTCTATATTTAATATATATATATATAATAAAAAAAATGATGGAAGAGACTTTTACTTTGTTTCACATATAGAATTTTATTTGGATTTTACTTTTCTTATTATTCATAGATGAGTTGTAATTTGTGATGGTAATTCAATTTAAATTTCACAAATAAATATTTTTATTTTATTTTATTTAAAATATATATCTTATAAATCACAATCAAATGAAATAAAGAAATTAAACAGATGATCATTAAAAAAACTGTGATATACACTTAATTAGAAAATTAGATATATCTACATAATATAAGATAACTAAAACATAGTACATAATATTTAACAAAATGCATATCTTCCATGATATTAAACTGTGACACCAATCAAATCAGACATAATCACATAACCACATCTAAGCAACATGTAAGAGTTACCACTATCACAGACGCTGCAATGGCCAGTGGCCACCATTATTGAACACAAAAACCCTAATTCCTCCTAATCTACACATATAAAGTCGGATTAGATATGAGATATGCTTCTACTGTCTTTAACAGACCAGTTGCGGCACCCTCCATCTCTTGTATTTTGGCTTGGTCGATGGAAACGCCAGGGAGGCTGTCATAATCACACGTGTGACTCAGCACGCATCCACCCTCTGCTTTGGGTGTCAATTTGAGCTTAAACTGAGCAGAAGCCCACACAGTCCCAAGCTCCCCTCCCTCCACATAGCTGAACTTGTAATAAAAGTTTTCCTCATCGATTTCGTCCATGCGTTCCTTCACGTAGCTGAAATCCTTGTTAACTGCAAAAATTTCATAAGGTGTTACAAAGAGTGCTCAATCTTATAAGCAATATATGAGATGAAAGGTATAATGGATATTACCAGGTGTGAAATCAATTTGTATAACGGTGCCCACACCTCCGTCGCCCTGGAGACGAGTGACGCCTGAGCATACGCCTGGCATTTGCTTTGGGAGGAGATCGTAGTCTTTTACTATTGCTTTCCAAAGTCTGGTTGCCTCCACTGGAGAATCAATTTCTACACTTATGCTTGTGGCCACCATTTTTTCTTCGATTTCTTCACTCTGTATTTGCAGTCACTTGTTTCTTAACCTCTGTGCTAATGTCGTCGTTTTATTCTGTGTGGGTTCGTCAAAGTCTGCAACGACTATTTGTTCAAGTCCGCAAACAAGCATTTTTTTAATTTGTCGCTACCGACAAGGGGGAATCTTACGCTGTTTTTTTCTGGCATTTTTTCTCTAATTATTTTTAAAATCTGAGGTATTAAAATAATAATTAGACAGACGCGTCAGAGTGTGTAGAGAGGAAAATGAAGTTCGGACAGTTGAATATTGAAACCTAATTATATATGTTTTTTATTTTTTATTAGAAAACGAAATGAAACGGATAAAGAAATTTTCGATAACGGAAAAAGATCCTGAGCAATTTGACGGTCGGCTTGCCCGATGATTTTCTTAGGAAAAATAAAAAGAAAAATCGAACAGCGCTCGATGGTCGGTATATGCCACGTCGAAGGAAAATAGGTTTAGGAAAAATGATGCACTATTAATTATTGAAATGTCGATATGGCATTGGTGTAGGGCAAGTCTTTGTCAGTTCATGGTGATTATTAAGAGTTAAATTAAAATCAATTAATTTGAAATATATATATATATATAATTTTAACATAAAAGTATGAATCTTTATGTTGAAATCTATTGAGATAAGAGTTATGATTGAAGGGTATCTATTCTATCAAATTTGTCTTGTACACGATCACAAATTTCATTTCATATGATGATCCTTGATGGGTTCATTAAGAACCATTCAACTTCATAACAAATGAAAAGCCTATTGACTAAAATTATATTTTTAATTATACAAATATTATATAAAGATACAATGTTTGTCTTTCAAATATGATATTAATAGAATTTATTTTACCATGTAAATTGGTTTTGTCAAAATGAAAATTTGTAGTTAATGTTCACAAACATTTTTTAATGGTAGTAAGAGGTGGAATATAACAACATGATTGTGTTAACGAAAATTATTACCTTTTACCATATATAATTCTTTCAAATGATTTCGTCTATAATCAAGTAATAGATTTATCATTTCTTTATCATACTCATACTTAGACAACTCCCAATCAATTTCCACACTAAAATATCATTGTTATTGCTAAACAAAATTATAAACTTGTAAGACAATAGTTGATGTTACTCTTATTTATTCCCATCATTATAAATGTTACCCATCTCAACCATTAATATGTCATAGTTATTAGTATTAAGGGCTAGTAAACAACTTACCATGGACCCATCATTGCTAAATAATTTATTAAGGATTTAAATTCCCTTGGTAATAACAAGTATATTTTGACCAAATAGAAGAGGCATCATACATTCACAAATTTAAGAACACAACATCAAAAACACCTATAGATCAAAAACACCTATAGAGAATGAATAATGACAAACAAAATGATGATTAATGACAAACAAAATGATGATTAATGTTTTTATCTTGAAATTAATGGTTATAGCATTATTATTTTACCAAATGAATAATGATATAATCTTACTCAATAATATCATTCTTAATCACCTTATAAATATCATCCTTCCAAATAACTTAACAAACATCCACATAAATGGGACTATACATAAATCCTAATAATACTTCACATATTAATGACTGTGTAGTCATCAATATCTAATATAAAAGATTCCTTCCTTAACTAAATTTAACATATAAAAAGCACGTAAATATTCAAAGTATCAGTAATATTATACTAATCACTCAATAACTATTCTATAGTACATAAAATAATCCTCAAATATTGAATCTAGCAATTAGAACCCATTATCATAAACCCAACCAAATCATAAAGGTCACATGTGCCTAAATCTAATACATAGAGCAAACATTCTTATCCGTGAGTTGTTTTATTACTTCACTCGGTTCAACAACCTTAATTTAAGCTATAATAAACACAATTCTTCAACTTATTATCTAGATGTAAAGGACTTCACGTGAAAAAATCTTTATTAGCTCAATCAAATGGTGATGAGGATCCTTTGACCAACGCCAAGGATAGAGATATTCCCTCTACGACTATGGCCTTAGTAGTTGGAGAAGGCAGTGACTTGTAATTTTAAGAGATTGGTTGGAAGGATGTGGTTTTAGCTTCTAACCATTTTCTTTCTCCATCTTCTCATATGCCACGAGGTAAATGGAAAGGTTACCAAAAATTTGAAGAAGTGTGGAGAATAGTTGATTTTTGGTGTTCATTCAAATATTCAAATTTTTTTTCAATCAAGTCGTATTCTAATGGAAAAGGTCATAAGGCTCTTAAGATAAAGATCTGTGTTCGAAATCTCAAAGTGATATCTAGTGTTGAAATTCCAACTAGTGCCTCTTAGACTTCCATTGTGACTTCTAAGTTGATTTGAGTTGAATAAGTGATTTCTAAATTTTAAAAATAAGGGGATTCTTAGTTGAATATGTCAATTGGGAAGGAGGTTCTTGTTTACTGTAAAATTCACCATGGCTAACTAGAATAATAGGAAATCACGAATCCTGTTCTAGCTAACAAATTCTAACAAATACCAATGAAAGTATGCAATTCTAGACAATAAAGGTATAAAATAAATCAATCAAAGCTCCCTATTCCATAGATGCAAATTGCTTCCATTGTTCTTCTACTTCTTGTGGTATGATGGCTCTCAGATATTGCGCTGCTAGCCTGCAAATGGTACAAGATTTCGAAGTTCGTGATTGTTGAAAATGGAGATTTGATGCTCAATTTATAGATTTTTGGAGAAGATTGAGAGGTGGAACTCAAGTGAGCTCACATGCTAATTGATAGTTGAACTGTTGACTGAGAGGTCGAACTCAATAGATTGAATAGAAAATAGAGTTAATTGGTTGAATGCTTTTTAAAAAAAAGCTAATTGAAAGATAGAAATAAAGATTGAAGAGTTATCTGATTTAATTAATCAATTAATTGAATTGATCAATTAGTTCTAAATCCAGCATGTGCAATTAGATTCTTTAATTGAAATTCAATTCCATTTGCATGTAAATTGAACTTGATTTAGGAATTCAATTTTGATTTTCTTTTTTATTTAAATTTAATTTAAAAATTCAATTTGATTCAAACGTGAGTTGAACTTGATTTAGAAATTCAATTTGGATTTTAATTTAGATTTTCAATTTGATGAAATTGAGATGCACATGCACTTGAAATTAACTGAAATTCGAATTTGGCAAAATTCCAATTTGATTTTGAATTAGAATTAGAAGAATATTGAAATTCGATAAAATTAAAATTTGGGGATTTGGATTTTGAGTTTGAAGAATAAATTAGTTAATTAAATAATTTTAAAAAAATATTTAATTACTTTAAAAATTGAATAGTTAGTAAGATGCCCAAGATGATTATTCAAAATATTTAGAAGAATAAGATTAATTAACTTAATTAGAGAATTAAATAATTACTTAATTAATAAGATGAATAATTAGCGTGTGATTAATGAGACATTTTTTAGGTGTCTACATTTACCCCTCTTTGAGACAATGTCAAAACGATGTTGTTTCAAAGAAAATGAAAAATTTACCTGCCTCAGTATGCCCCGACAACGCTTAAGGTGTAAATATGCCCCCTCAAAAAAGTGGTTGAAAAATTATGAAATTGAGACCATTTTAACGATACCATGCTAGTGAGCAATAGTTTCTAGTTTCGTGTGATTTCGAGTCTGTTTGACTTGTCTACAAATGATTTGAAATTCAGGGGGACCACGATCGTTGGAGAGAGAGAAAACCCTAATTCTGAGCTGTAAATAGAAATTTAACCTCTTATTTGCTCATTTACTTTCATTTGAGTTCATAGCCTTTCTAAGTGATTTTCAATCTTTCTACGAGTATTTGAGTGCGACGGCTAGCCACAAAGCGCAACTTCACCTATCTGAGCGAGTTAGATCATACCAAAGACCACTTGGGATTGGAGGCATGGTGAGTTTCCAAAAAAAAATTGCTTGTTTTTTGCCTGAATTTTCAGTTTTCTAATTTTTTTCTAGAGCTCAAAAACTTTATTCATGTCATATAAGTATTTCGTTCTTTGCGCATTCATGTTAATTGTGTCGCACCATCTTTAAATGTTGTGCACTCATATGTGTTATGCATAAGTATTAATTATTGTGCAATTGATTGGTAAATTTCACATTAGTCATTAGTATGTCGCATTAGTCTTAAGTGTTGTGCAAACGTTTTAAATGTTTCACATGTCATAAATGCATCACAAAAGTTAAAATCATGTCACATTTGTTGTAAAAGTTGGTTTTTTAATATGCGTGATTAAAATTTATGTCGTGTGAATATGATATTTGACATTTTTATCATTTTTCCCTATAGGAGTCACTCGGTGTGCTTGGTTGTAGGTAGCCTAGGCATAGTGGACTTGATCTTCGACATCAGTTACTTGCTGAGGAGATTGCTATGATTCAACAGGTTGGACTATATCATGCTCTTCATTTGCCTAAGGTTATGGCCAATAGGGCCATGATTACTGCATTAGTAGAGTGATGGCACTCTGAGACGTACTCTTTTCATCTTCCGACTGGTGAGGCATCCATTACACTGGAGGATGTCTGGCATATTCTTCATATCTTGATCCATGGCAAGAGGGTTATATATGATCACAAGGCAAGTATCACAAGACTATGTTAGCTCTTTGAGTGTGATGAGAAGGATATTCACATGAGTGCCCATTATGAGATTGCTTGGTGACAGCTTGAGGGATATTATGACGATTTGATGGTTGTACTCTATAGCCTTGTAGTAAGTCCTCTTATTCTAGATAGGATGTGTCATGGATTCCCGGTTGGATGGGGGAGGGTCATATATGGTATGATCGTTGAGGTGCATTTACATGTGGGGACCATGTTTTCTCGCCATTCTATATTATCAGATGCATGGGGTAGTATACTTGGCATATAGATCTATTAGTCGTGACATCACTCTACTCCAGGTCGAGGCTTTGGAGCATATTGTGATATTCAGACCAGTAGTTCATGTTCATCTTCAAGCATAGGATCCCTATGCTTATAGGTATACTGTGAGCATCATACATAGGGGTTCTGGGAAGATCCTGTACTGGAGACACCAGATAGATATATTATAGTATTTCATATGGTGGTCATACTTGAGTTGCCCTGGTTGAGTGGATGATTCTCAACATTTACCATTTTGTAGATAGCAAAGATATTTGATTGGTAAGACTGTTGACACATAGAGGATTATAGCGCTACACCTCCCTGGACAGGTTTTCAGACAGTTCATTAAGGTTCTACGAGTTCCAGATGTGACTTCTTATTTCGCTAGGGTTGTACGGGAGGTCTCTGATTGGGGGGCTTACATTCAACCTCATGTTGCTTCTAAAGAGTTTGATTCACTTAGGGCAATTCAGTGGGGTTGGGTTGTAGCAGTTGTTGATCCTGGGATGACACCTCAGTATGACGCTTGGTGGTCTAGACATAGGCCTATCCCTTTGACTGATCACACCATATCAAATTCAACAATGAAGACGAAAAAGAGGGGATGATGGGGGCTGGAGATGGAGGAGATGGGGGGATAGAGGTAGGGGCACGGTTGTGTCTATTGTTACAGCAAAGGGAGATAGGAATGATGGGGATAATGGAGGACATGGGGATGATGGGGGAGAAGAGGAGGTAGACATCAGTGCAGACACTGATTCTAGTAGCAGTGAGAGTGAAGATGATTCTTCATTAGGATCATCCATCTGTGATGGTGGGGATAGTTCTGGTGATACTGATATGTTAGATCTAGAGGACGTTCCTGCTATATAGGCAAGTGGAGAGGGTAGTGGAGGACAAGGATAGGATGATGATGATGATCCACAGGTTCTCAGGGTCAAGATACAAAGCTTGGAGGATGCTTTAGCTGCAAAGCAACAAGGACGCATAGATGATTAGGCTTCATTCCATAGGGACTATGTAGCTATTTTGAAAGAGAGATATCAGGTGGTTATTGAGAGGGACAGTCTCTGGAGAGAGCGGGATGATGTCATGCGGAGAGCACAAGATGCATAAGATCACTATCTTTCTCTAGGTACTGGGCACACAATGATCAGCTCATACATTTAGCTTAGGATTATATATAGTGGCGACGAGAGTATGAGAGGGTTGTTCCCAAGGGAAAATGAGTATAGAGCTACAATGCTTACATCTCTAGGAGGAGATCTAACAAATCAACTACTCATGGGACTAGTAGTGTGGGCGTCATGGGTCCACCTTGGGCACCATCGGTCATCCTGGGGCAAGATCGAGTGGACAGGATCCACCTGTTGATAGAGGTAGCATTGGTTAAGACACTCTATTTATGTTACTTGAGCCTTTGGGAATTTCATATGATTGCATTATGACATATTACCATTTTTAAGATATGTATGATACACAGTTTTGGCAGTAGTCTTATATGCTTGTGTTATGTCTATGTGATACATGATTTTATATGCTTTTTATGATGTTTCCTATATGGTTTATGATGCAATTACTTATAATGATGCAATGATGAATACTCATATGCTACTATATGATAATGAATTACCTAAATGATAATAAAATGATGTAATTGAACCTTAATAATGTTACCATATGATAATGCAGTGTATTTCAAATGAACTATACGAATATGCAACTAAATGAACTAATGCAATATGTGAATGAATCTAGGTGAGTTAAATTGAATAAACTAATGTATTTAAATGAATTAATGTATGTGATGAATATACGCTAATGCAACTAAATGACAAATGCACTATGTGACTAAATGAATGCTATAGGATAATGCAATTAATAATGCTAGCTCTTAAATGACCTAATGCAATTAAAATGAACTATATGATAATGAACCTAAATGAGTGATGAATGCAACTATGTGACCATGAACTCTTTTTGTCGTTAATATGCCAGAGTATTTGTTCTACTTCTTGACTCAATTAAGAAGAAATGTTAGTAAGGATGGAAGATTTAGAGAGGGTTGATGAAAGAACTGTTAGATGAAAGATGGAATGATTTGAAAACAGATATTTGATGAGAGAATGATTGTGAGATGAAATCAACATGATGAGATGAGAAAATGAAATGAAAATATTGATGATGGATACATGAACTTATGTGCCTTTATTCATAGCACAATATATATTCATTAGTGAGCCTTATTATGTAATAATGGAGCTGTACACACCAAGATATAAGGAACCAAGGTGTAAAGATATATCATTGCAAAAACAAACATGTTGTAGACAAGGAGTGAACCCTCTATTCTAGATATAATGTCAGGGGTTGAGGTATGTCCGGTAGTCACAAGCATAGTTATCCTTCATGGGATACTTGCCAAATGAACGTACCAATAACAGACACCCGTGACACTATTTCCCCGGAACTTCATTGGTCCAAACCACAAATTATAAATAAAGAAAAGGACCATGCCCATCCTGACTCCTCCAGTCACAAGTGTGGACATCCTTGAGTAGCATAGGAACATGACCTGTCACCAAATGATAAAAGATAAAGACTAACTAGGACAAAATTCAGTAGCCATACTAATCTATGCCTTTGCTTTGATTGTTTGATGTGATGATTTATAAATTCTGATCTCAAAAAATGAATACTCCATTTAAGACTGATATGTCTGATTTCGAGTGTAACCTTCTCTGTTTAAGACAAGATAATGATCACTTGATATGATTGGTTGATACGAATGATTAGACAATTTGATCAGTTTGATTTCAAATTGTTGATAATATAGTTGTATCCTTTGTTAACTTCGTGCAAAGTGTTTGCTTCATATCTGCTAGGGTGTTTGATTCTTGTGAGACATTTTATTGCAATTTTTTATGTTGTTTTCGATTTTTTAGTTCTTTTTCCAAGAGATTTTTCAATTGTTTTTGTGCTTTTTTTCATGATCATGTTTGATTTTTTTTAGTTGATTTCTTCAAGATTGTATTTGGATGTTTTTTATTTCTTTTGATGTTCTCTGATTTTTATGATTTTTCTTTTGTCAATGTTTATGATTTTTTCAAGACTTTTTATTCTTTTTAGGGATTTTTCAGGACTTTTCCACTTTTTAGTGATTTTTTAGGACTTTCCATTTTTAGGGATTTTTTCAGCTATGCCCCGAGTATGCAGACTTATTATGACATGATGATCAATAGAATGCATGTGGAAACATTGAAATTTAGGACATGAAACTTATGCTTATGTATTATGAAAGATGAAAATACAATTTATATTTGGACAAGGGCCATTGTGTGTGTTTATCACTTTGTTATTTGAACTTAAGGCGTTTGAAAGGCCTAAGTATTGTATGTAGATATGATTGAGATACTACTTACATATTCTTATTGAATAAAGAATGTTTCTCTTTTTAGAAATCTCATGTTTATAATGACATCATTGGAAATGATCATTTTGAGCTAAGAACGGAATAGTGGAAGTAAATAGACTTATTAAGGGAATTTATGAGTTTATTTAAGAATAAAGGGTATTTCATTTTATTATGGAATATATAATTTTTTACATCTTTACAGGAATACACACATATATGAGGGATTAGGGATAGGGTTGACTAAACCCTTGGTTAGTTTAGGTGGGTTAGGGTGGAGGAAGGTTTATAAAAGGGTTAAAGTTAGGAGACAAGTGGAAAAATAGAATTAATTAATTTAATTAATTAATTCTATGAGGGAATATTAGGAGGAAAGGACAAAGGTGAATTAAATAATCAAATTAGGCATTTTATTTATTTAATAGAAGAAAGTGATCATAAATAATTAATTATATGATTTATGATTGTCAAATAATTAATTAAATTCAATGGGCCCTTGGTCTACTGGTGAAGTTGAATGGCTCCAAATGAGCCCACCAGAGATCAAATTTTGTTGAGTGCAAGGTTCCGACATTATAAGGGATGAGGTCGGGATCATGCCCCGTATCGAGTGGAAAAAATACTTCGTGAAGGCCCTCGTTGGGTTGGCAACTCGCGGGCTTCATGCCCTTGGTGGGCTGTTGTGCTCGCAAGTCTGGACCTCCATCAAAAAAAATAATAATAATTAATTAAATTAGGACTATAACACAATGAATAAGATTAATTAGCTAGAAAGAGGGAACACTAATTAATTAAATAGTATAATTGTTTAATTAAAGGCACACTCGGATAGCAAAATTCAATTAATTAAATTCATCAAATTTAGGTGTCTACAACTCCTATAGCACTAATTTTTTTCATCCAATCATATTGTAGATAAATAATTTCTAGTTTAATAATATAAATTTCAACTTTATAAAAATCAAGTTTATTTTGAAAACAAAAATAAGAATCACTTTTGATTGGAGCAAAAAATCGATTAATTAGACATAAGTGAATGCAATAATATTGCCTAGTACTAATAATACTAAATTGATACTTCTCCATTTTCATTTTTTATATAAATGTATTTCACATATCTATATAAATTAATTAATAAAAATAACTCTTTTTTAATTTATATCAAAGAATTCTTATTAGAGAGGATCTCTACACATAGAAATTCGCATTTAAAAAAAAATTAGCAATGGAGCACCTTCTCACTTAAATCCAAAAATTAAAAAAAGCATAAAAATGTGAAAATGACTTCCTATGTGAAAAAACTTCCAAACAAGGTCGCGAGAATCATTTTAATTGGCTCATTTGCATGGCAACCTACCATAAATAGAAACCCACTCTACATTCAATTCTCATATCTTTATTATTAAGATTATTAACCAATATAATATTTTTAAAATAAGATCACACGTTAAATTTATTTCTTCATGTATATAATAAATAATATAATTTTAAATAAATAAAATAACTCTAAATTGATATTTATTCAATTTTTTTAATAAATATATTTAAAATATTTATATAAATTTAATAAATAAAATAATTATTTTTTTATTTATATCAAAGAATTCTTATTAGAAAAGAGCTCCTCACATAAGGACTCCCTATATTTTTCTAAATAAACAATGAAACAACTGTTTATGTCAAAATCATAAAATGTAAAAATGATTTTTTCCATGAAAAAACAGTTGTTTAGCCTTAATAGATAATAATTTTATTAAGTCAAATTAATTAAATAAAAATAGTAATAATTTATTAAATTCATTGTCATTTAAATATAATAAAATATGTATAAAAGTATAATTAGTTTTAAACATATTAATTCAATAAAAGAAAAATGTAACTAAAAATAACAAATCAATTTATTTTATTATAACATAACATTTTTTTACTTATGTAATTATTATTATAAATATATATCCCTTAAAATTTTATACAATTTGATACTTTTATTATTTGATTTGATTATAGATCTATTTATGTTATAATAATATATTATTAAAATAATATGACATTATAAAATTTTATATTAAGTTCAAAATTTTCCTAAATTTACATATATTTCTTCTATATAGTTGCCACTAAAACTAATTATTTTGGATTTCCTTAAAATCCGCTTATAACAGCTAAATTGTATTTAGCCTTAAAATGTAAAAATGATTATTTTCGATGAAAAAAGCTTCCCACCAAACACGGCCCGAAGAAGCATTTTAATTGGATCATTTGCATGGCAACCTGCTATAAATAGAAACCCCACTATCCTTCGACTCCCATAAATTTTCTCTCTTGAGGGCTTGCGTTTACTTGTTACTGGTTTAGAGATATAGAGTGAGAGCGTGCAAGAAAGTTATGGAAGAAGTAATAAGCGAAGAGTGGACTGTCCAAAAAATCTAATCAAGTTTGTATCCGATTCTTTATCCTTCCAAATTGTCATTGATCTCACCCATCATAGCTTGCTCATAGATATATAATCTATTGCATCATTGTTTTCCAAAGAATGCTCTTGTTTATGCAAGACAAAAACGTGCAGGGTAGTAAAAAATATGGAAAAAAATCTAAATAATCATCAGTTAAGATTCATAACTTTTTTTTGATGTAGAGATGCGAATCGGGCCAGGGCAACTTTGGACTGATAGAGAGTTGGGTTCATGAGATTGAAAATCTTGTTGTCATTTGGGTCCTAGTGGATGAATGTGATGGCTGATGGATTGTCCAAAGAAAGGATTTTAATAGTTTTAAAATTACTGAAATTACCATCATTGATAATAGGAACTCAATCTAGAGATCTATATTTTCTTTTTGATCTAATGAAAATATTATTTTTTCTTTTAGGTTTTTTTTTGGGGTCAAATCTAAAATAGATTTAACTGTAATGTCAGTGTTTTTAATGATATCCTTTGATCTATTGAGAATGATCCAATTTCAAATTGATTTAACAGAAATGTCATATTAAATTCTTTGAGCCATCACATTCATCCAACAGTTCTCCAATAACTCAACTGGATCTTCAATGTATTGAACCCAACTCTCTAGCCGTCCAAGGCTGCCCCAGCTCGATTTGCATATCCTTCATCAAAAAAGGTTATGAACCTTATCTGATGATCATTTGGATTGTTCTCCATTTCTTTTACTGCCCTTGCATATTTTTGTGTTGTATAAACAAGAACATTCTTTGAAAAAGAATAATCCAATAGATTATGTATCTGTCTGAAAAAAAATTCTCGAGTGTTATGATGGGTGAGTTCTATGGCAATTTAGAAGGAAAAAAAATGGGTAAGAGAAAAAATTGGATACGCAGTTGAATAGAATTCTTGGGCAATTGAATTCAGTTGACTTACGGATACACTCTTACATTGTTATTTTCTTTCATAGCTTTCTTGCTCGCTGTCACAAAGCTTTAGAAGCTTGTGGGTGTAAAAAGGAAAGATGTTTGGTTGTGATTACAGATAATCAGTAACATCAAATTCACAGATTAGGTCAAATGTTGTGATAACCTTCTCCAAGAGAATGTGTTTACTATGTTTATGAACGAGCCTGATAGGAATTTCTGGAAACATTGTTTATTCTTGTGTGATATTGGATGGCGCCTGTGGATTTCATGTGCTTCTACACTACAGAATGATTATAAGATACGCAAATTTTATTACGGAAACTTGTTTATGCTTTATTTGCAAAACTTTATTCATAGAAAATTCTGCTCAAAAAAGACTCCTTTCTAAAAGGAATTACTTTTTTCCACTGCCGAAGTAATTTGAAACGGCGTATATCATAAGCTATTAACATCGATGAAAGCGTGAGAATTTGGTATATGAATATTTCAAAGTTTATTTAAATTGAATCATTTTGAACCTGTGATCAATGCGTCAAGTTTTTCTTAATAATTAGAGAAGAAAGTAGAGATATCTAGATGGAAGTGAAATGTAAAAAAGAATGAAATATTTAAGGGAGAAAACAACAGCATTTGAGATATATGATTGTTTCTGAAGCTTCAAATCTTTTTGTTTTGCAATTATCCATCTCTTAAAATAAGGGAAAGAATAATCTTTTTTGGTGATTTTACCAACAACCAAAAAAAAAAAAAAAAGCTATGGAGCAAGTAATAAGGGAAAGAATAGATCCGTCACCGTCAGGTATATGAATCAGGTGAATCCATTTCTTCAAAAATTCTATTTAAATGTATCAAATTCTTTTCTTTTGCCTTTTTTTTTCTTCTGACTTGCCATTGAACTCACCCATCATAGCACTTGCTCATTGTAGAATTGTTGATCAGACAGATTGTTTATACAACACAAAAAAGTGCAGGAACAGTAAAAGAAATGCAGAATAGTCCAAATGATCAACGACAGGAGATGCAAACCAAACTAGGGCAGCCTTGGATGGACGGCTCGAGTTAGGTTCATGACATTGAAGATCCAGTTGTCTCATTAGGTTTTTTTAAGGATGAATGTGATGACTGAATGATTTTCAAAGGATTTTTATTATTTTGAGAAGATGCGTGCCATGCAACAAATGCTGTGTTTTATAAGAGCAGAGCCCTTCAGGTCTAGGAGAAATGGATAAAAGGTAAGTGCTTCTTCTGAGTCTAAGACCGAAGCAAGATCCCCAGGCCTCGGAAGGCCAGTACCAAGCACTGTGTACCCTAGGACTTTGCCTAGGCTGACCAAAAGGTCTGGACCAAAAAGACTTTTGAAATTATTGAAATTACCATCATTGATAATAGAAACTCAATCTAAAGATCTGTTTAAAGATTTTTCATATCAAACAACATTAAAAAAATACTGAGTATTCTGTCATCTTTAGGGATACTATTTAATCTTATATTTTAATGGATTATAAGATTTTTAATTATGTGGAGAGGCATCTACAATGAGATACAAATATTCCTAAATAAAAAATGGATTTTGAATAAATTTGATGTGTAGATGAGAGGTGCATGCATGCATGTTTCAGTTTCTCTACAAGTATTATTTTATTATTCTGCATAAAATAGAATCATTGTCACTTGTTTCTAAGTATATGAAACCGTTACATATTTAATGAGAGTGAAAGAGTGCAGCATTATTCAGCTCCATGTCCTTCTTGACAACTTGTCTCTAAGTATATGAAATCGTTACATCTTTAATGAGAGGGAAAAAGTGCAGCATTATTCAGCTCCATGTCCTTCTTGACAACTAATTAACATGCACGATAATTCTGTGACACCTCTATACATTATTTGACCTATATTTTTTAAAAAAAATTTAAATATAGATATATTAGTAGTATTTGTTTATCTATTGAGTATACTGTTTTTTTCTTGACTATTCTGGTCAAATCTCAAATAGATATAACAGTAATATTAGTACTTTTAATGACGTGCTTTGATCTTTTGAGAATACTATTTTTCCTTTTACTATTTTTATTAAATAGATTTAAGCAGTAATATCATATTAGATAGTATCCTTTTAAGATCACAGAATGGCCAATATTTTTTTAAAGTTATTTGATAGGAAAAATCTTCAAACAAAATATTCAAAACAATAAAAATGCTTTCTTCTAAAAATCCTTCGAGCCATCGCATTCATCCTGTACCCCCAATGAATCCAACCATCTGCCCGTCCAAGGCTGCCCAAGCTTGATTTGCATCTCCTGTATAAAAAAAGTTATGAACATTAGCTAATGATCACTTAGACTGTTCTCCATTTCTTTTACTGCCTTCGCAGATTTGTGTCTTGTATAAACAAGAATAAATATTCTATCTGTCTGTCTATTAAATAAAAAATTAAACAACTGCATGCCGTATGGAATATTTTTTTCATTGAATGTAACCAATTTTACCTAATTCCCTTGGGACGCATGTGGAGAAGAACCATTTAATGTAGTGTCTGTATGAATAAGAAGGCAGAGCAGCAAGTCCTATGATGGGTGAGTTCTATGGCAACTTAGAAGAAAAAAAAATAGGGTAAGGGGGAAGCATTGGATACACAGTTGGATAGAATTTTTGGATAAATGGATTCAGTTGACTCGCAGGATCCACTCTTTACCTTATTACTTGCTTCCATAGCTCTCTTGCTTGCTGTCACAAAGCGATAGAAGCTTGTGGGTGTACAATGGGAAGATGTTTAGTTGTGATTACAGAAAATGACCAACTTCAAGTTTACAAATTAAGTCATCAAATGTAGAGAATAAGTTTACTGTGTTTATGAACGAGCTGGTGGCACTTTCTGGAAATATCGTTTTCTCTTGTATGATATTGGACGGCGCCTGTAGATGTAAGGTGCTACTACACATTGATTGTAATATATGAGAGTTTTATTCTGTAAAGTGTCATTCTTCTAGTTGCTTCCTGTCTAATTATGCTTTATTTGTGAAACTATGTGTCTGTTTATTTCCAAAGTCTGGTCTTTTCAAATTCCACTACCGAAGCAGATGCCAAGTAATTTGAAACAGCATAAAGCATAAGATATTAACATTGATAAAAGCATGGAAATTTAGCAGATGAATATTGCAAGCTTATTTAAGTTGAGTCGTTTTGAACAACGATATTGTTCTTTGGTAGGCCAAAAGCACTCAAATGAGAAAAGGGATTCAGGTAAAAGAGGAACTGATTTTCTTTTGGTTTGACAATGGACTTATATCATTTGATTTCTAATTAATTTAATTGGCTCAACTCGATAGAGTTATAAATTCCATATCCATGTTCATATATTACAACTTTCTCTTTCATAAGAATAGCTAAGTGCACTGAATTACTCCAGTGACTCTTGGGGATGGGTTCTTCTCTTGTGAGAGTACTTTTAAGATGGTGTCACGTTCTGTTCCTTGGAGTGATGTGGTTTCACAAGAATTCTATGAAGGGTTTGTGGTTAATGATCCCCTTGCCCAAATCATCAATGTTCTACATTTAGTTTCGTTTACTTCTTGTTTCTTGAAGAGGTGTTAGCTCTGGGTTCGAGGGCGATGAACGATATGGCTTATTTCAGTTCTGTTACTGATCATTATAAGGGCCCCTTCCCCAGGAAGCTACTCAGGTTGACAGGATGTTCACTTAAATAGGAACTCTGGTGTGCCTTCTCCTCCTTTCAGTGCATTGTATATTAGTGGAGATGGGGTTGTCTCCTCTACTGAGGCAGCCCAAGTTCCCATTTCAGTTCCTCTCACGAAGACTCTATGTTGTCCACGAGTGCTTCATTGAGGAAACTAGATGTTTTGGTGGATAGCTTATGTTGATTTGCAATCTGCCCTTGATGGGAGATTTTATGGCCAAATATAGATGTCCTTATCTATTGGACATTTAAAAGCTAGAATGTTTTAGGTTAACTTTGGCTTGCTGTGATGAATGATATACTTTATCTCAGTTCTGTTACTGATCTTTGTAAGGGGTCCCTTCCCCAGAAGGCTGCTCAGGCTGACAGGATTGTTTTTCACTCAGGGACTCTGGTGTGCCTTCCCCTCCTTTTGAGTGCATTGTTTATTAGTGGAGATGGGGTTGTCTCCTCTACCGAGGCACGTACCCCAAGTTCTCATTTCAATTATCTCATGTAAGACTCAATCATTTTCTCCATACTTACCTCGTTGATGATTCTAGATGTTTTGGTGGACAGAGCTTCTGTTGGTTTGCAATCTGCCCTTTATAGGGAGATTTTATGGCTTTGAGCCAAATATTGATGTTATTTTCTATTGGACATCCAAAAGCTAGAATATTTTAGGTTAATTTTGGGTTGCTGCTTTGTTATCTGGTTCCCAATAATCCAATCTCCTTTTCTTCTTTGGAAGACTTCCAGCATTCTTCAAGCTCTTTCGTTTCTTGGTAAGGCTTATCTTCACTTAACAAGATACGTTCTTGGCTTTGATGCTACCAGTTTAAGATGGTATCTGTCATGGAAATGGGGACAAGGCAACAACAAAGTTCAATGTTAATAAGTTAGTTTCAACCATAAAAACAAAACAAAGAACTAAAAAACCATTCCAAACATATCAAGAGAGATTTCAAAAAGCATGAAAGAAGTTTAACAAAATAAAAGAAAGGAGAAGAGCCTCCCTAAGATGCTTCCATGATGCCTTTTGATGCTTCTCCCTTGTTTCTCTCCTCTCCAAGTCCCAAATGAGTGTAGCTCTCAGCTTTTAGCACTAGCCATGGATGCCATATGGAGATTCAAGATGGTTGAATATGATAAGCAAATACTATGCAAGAGTAGATAGTGATGCTATGAAAAAGCTCTATGCTAATGCCAGTATAACAACAATACTCTAAAATGCTTCTTTTTTTGCTTGAGGAGAAGGGTTCTATTTATAGAAGAAATAGGGAAATGAAGGGTTAAGATTGAGCAATCTTAACAAGGGTTAGGATTGAAAGTTGGGGATCCATGTGCACAATTGGCACCAATAAAATGGTGACAAGTTTCAACATAGGATTGGGTTGAGAGAAGAGGTTGGAGGCATTAAAGGCCTGAGAAGACCTCATGGTTATCTAGAAGGTAAGGGTCAAGTCTAAATTAAGATTACCCATTGGATTAAGAGTTAATGCAAGGATAAACCTTTGTGCAAATGTTTAAGAGATAATCATGGTCAAAGCATTAATAGCCTGATGAGACCTTTGGGTTGGGTAGAGGTTGAGTCAAAACAAATGTTTTAACCATGTGGGAGGGTTTGAGGTAACCATTAATGGTTATTGGAGACTTTGGGGATTAAGTGGTTGAAGGTTGAAAGCCTTCAATGGTTATCAAAGACTTTGAGCCATTTAGTGGTTGAAGGTTGGAAGCTTTCAAAGGTTATCCAAGACTTTGAGACATTTAGTGGTTGAAGGTTGAAAGCCTTTAATGGTTATCAAAGACTTTTAGGCTTTGAGAAGTGACTCCATTTTGCTTAGGAATGTGACAATAATTAGGGGATGGATTAAGTTAATTAGGAAGGGGTTAGAAGAATCTAGAAGGGGATTAGATTTTGCAAGTGGATTTGGTGGGTGAGGGAAAATAGGATTTTATTAAAATAAAAATTCATTTATTTCAATAAATGTGTGCAAGTTGTATTTGGATAAATATTCAAATAAATATTAATTTATTTAAATGAGAAAAAGGAAGATAAAGCATTAAAATGCTTGAAGACTTTGAGGGGAACCATTAAAGGCTTGAAGACTTTAAGGAAAACCATTAAAGTCTTAAGAAGACTATAGAAGGAAGCCATCAAGTTTGAAGACTTTAAAGCCATCAAGTTTGAATACTTTAAGGGAAACCATTAAAGGTTTCAAGTGGGTGAGGATAAATAGGATTTTAAATAAATAATTTATTTAAAATAGTTGTGCAACTTGCTTTTGTAGGAAAATACAAGTGGGTGGAGGATAAAGGTGATTTTAAATAAATGATTTATTTATTTAAATGTGAGAGGTGGGATTTTGGGGGATTTAAATAAATATTAATTTATTTAAATGTGAGAGGTGGGATTTTGGGGGATTTAAATAAATATTAATTTATTTAAATGTGAGAGAAGATTTAATTAAACAAATATGATTTATTTATTTAATTAATGGTATGAATTTGGTTAAGTGAATTAAATCAAATAAATTGAATAATTTATTTAATTAATAGGAGAAGAGGGTTAAGATGAATTAATTAAATATTAATTTAATTAATTATTAATTGATGGTTAAATAATCAAATAAATACTAAGTATTCATTTAATTAAGTGGACAGATTTATGTGACTACAGTATCTACTTGAGTTAGGCTCCCTGAGATTCTGTTAGAATTTTGGGATGATAACATCATTCAAGGTATTGCTTATGCTATTGGTTAGTGTATTGTCATTAACATTGCTACATAGTTTCACAAAAGTTTCATCTTTACCAAATTTTGTGTTAGTGTCAATATTGATAAGTTTTTTTTTGAGAAGTATTAATTTATTCTCCAAGCGACATTATGAATCTTCTTCATTGATCATTGAAAATTTCAAGATGGAACAAGAAGGAAAGGTTTTGAACACCATTAGGCTATCCTTTAAGAACAAGGTACATGTTGGTTTGTGCTCTCCATTTACTTACTATGGAACGATATTTGATTCTACTATGGGTGCCGCTTCAATGTGGGTTGTGGCACCTCTTGCAAGGGAAAAAGAATACCCAAAGTTGTTATTACTACAATGAGTGGTACTTCCTTGAAAAAAGATAGGAGCATTCGTTTAGTTCATGCTCCTCTCAAAAGTCATTTGGTTACATTTTATTTCAAGTCAATTTCAATTTTTCTATTCTTTTGCTATCTCTATCATTTTTTTGCTAGTTCCTATGATGCAATTCTCTTTTGATTTTGCATTGTAGGTTTAAATCTCATTTCTTGTGAGACTTGTTTTGTTTTCCTTCATGGCTTCTCTGTATTGAGTCTAGACCATTTTCACCTATTTACCTTAATCAAAACTTTACAAATATAGCTCTAATTAAGCCACCTAATTTCTAAAACAAAAGTAACCCTAACCTATGTAATTTTTAGTAGATATGCTTATTCATTTATTCAAAGAAATACTATTACCTAATTGCATGTCATATGAATATAATACTATAAATTCACATGTGCAGAAACATACAAATGAAAATATTATGAATTACTTCTATAAAGCTTAAAATAAGGTTTTAAAACTCTATAAATGAGTTATTGGCTTTCAACAATTATGAACCTCAATTTTTAATGGGGATTGAGAAGAGTGGCACCAGAGAATAAGTTAACTGGATTAATTATGAAAATAATAATAATAAAATAGCAAGAGACAAAAAAAATTAAGTATGCCAATGATTTGAGAAGAATGTCAAGAGAAAATTAATTATTTAAAGTGTTTGAAGAGAATATTACAATTAATTAATCATTATCAAAAACCTTATCAAAGAAAATTCATACTTACTTTTCCAAAACATTTCCAAGTGTAGTCCAAAAGGTCAACCTATTTCGTGATTTAGAGCTCACAAAGTTGAATTGTTCTTTAAATGTGTGAAGCCTTTTATTTAAAAATTGTTCGCATTACAAGAAATTATTTCAAAATCATTTTTTCAATCCATATTTAATAAAAGATGAATTTCATGATGTCAAATTGTTCTTTAGGCATTTTCCCTTAAGTTGTTATCATTTACTTTTCACATTTGAAAGCTAGTATCTCTTTCACGTTCATTTTTTAGATCTATAGTTTATGAAAGGTAAATGTTATGAGGTTGAATTATTTTCTAGATTTGTAAGACACTCTTTCTAAAAATTGTTTGTATTTTTTTTTAATGTTTAAATCTATAAATATGGAACTTTAATATTATGTTAAATTTTAAATGAAAATTTGAGATTTAAAAAAAAATAAAAAATCATATTGTACAATCTACCTCATCTTATCATGTTTTTGTAATGATCATGGAGAGAAACATTCATCTTGATGTGAGAAAAGAGCCCTCAAATTTTGAAAATTGACTATACTCATGAAGAGAAGTTCATCATATAGATACAAAAAGGTACAAGATGGAGGAGGAAAATTCTCCCCTGCAACAAACTCATAAAACTCAAAGCAAACTCAAAGCAAACTAGATTGACAGACAAAAGAATTTGCAACAAACAATTATTTCATTTTTCAATCCAAACAATACCTATTCAATACAAATTCTTTAATTGAAAATCCTTTCAAACTTCATTGAAGCTCGCAAAAAAAATGAAGTTTCGGGGTGTCTCTATAGGTAATATGCGTGATTTAACAAGAGTTATAATAAAATAAAAAATCTCGGTTGTGTTTTGACATATGCCCAAAGATATGCTTGCATTAATACAAGTCAAATAGTTTTTAAGCTCTTACTTCAGATGGAGACTAAATCATACTGACACACTTGTATAAAATGATGATAAAGAAAGTATGTGGCATCACGGGTTTATCATGTAACAACCCAAAATGATCACTATTTTTCATGAATTGTTTTTATTCAAGTTGCTGAATGTTTTTTTTGGTCGATAAACGTCATTGTCAAAGATGTTAATGTTCAAAGGTTTAAAAGGTTAACGATCCAGTTTACATGGAAATTATCAGTATGGCGTCATTGTCAAAGATGTTAATATTAAAAGGTTAATGATCCAGTTTACATGGAAATTATCAGTATGGCTGCCCTTCTGGGTCTTCGTTAGAGCTAGAAAATCGAAAAACGAAGAGCAGTATCCCTGATTAAAACTATTTCCATCCCACAAAAATAATGGGAAAGTTCTTCAAGACTATGCAAAAAAAACTTCCTAACTTCCTTGAGAGTATCATCATTTGAACTTTATACAATTTTTCATAAAAACTAAACAAAGACAGCATCTAAGGGCAAAAAATTTCATATCTTTCTTTATCCTCGTTTCAAATTACTCCCCTAGGCTGGCGACACAGAGTGGGAGTTGTACTGTCCTCGAACCCGACCACCACAACCACGACCGCGCTCACGATCATGACCATAGTTTCTCTGCAAGCTAGTTGATTCATTACCACCTACGATGGGGGGCTCATTCTCTTCTTTAGAAGTGAAGTGAATTCTTCCTCCTTATCTGAGTCGTCAACATAATCCGGTGAGAACTTTGATTGTAGAAATCTGTATGCGACGGCAACAACAGCCCTATGTTTCATGAGGGTTGGACCCCTGAGGTCCAGGAGAAAGGGGTATAATGTAATTGATTCTTCTAAGTCTGTAATTGAGGCTAAATCCCCTGGTAGTGGAAGACCAGCCCCAAGCAATGCGTACTTTAAGACTTACCTTAAACCAACCTGTTGGCAATTGACACTCATTTGGTTGGTTTCAATATGTTGTCATTGATGGCAATTTGGCAACATGTTCCGACTTTCACATTTTGGTCTGGTTGATTACCGACAGACACTTCACCGGCACCAGCAGGTATCTTCACCGGTTGGAAAGAATTCTTTGGGTACCAGCATTGCAGACCGACATGACTTCATTAGGTTATTGGTATTGGAGGCCAGCATCATTTTGGGAGATTCAACATCGACAAATTGATTTTGATATATATATATATATATATATATATATATATATATATATATAATGTTATTGAGCCGACATGTATATTCATTTTGTAATTATCTTTGTAAGTAAGCCAACATAAGGCATGATGGATTGTAAGGGTATATAGGTCAGTTTATTAGATCATTTTGTAAGATGTAAGATGATGTAATGGAAGGATATGCGAGATATGAAAGAGAGATCATGTATGTGAGGTCATTTATGTAAGAGGGTATTCTGGTAAAGGTTTAGGGTTTCAGACCAGAACAAACAGAGCTTAACCGGAACTGTATTCAGGCATAGAAAATGTCATCTTAGCAGTTCACTCATTTCTTCAGATTGTAGTTTGGACTTGTATGTAGTCAATGAGGCTCCTTTTGTGATTGAGCAATGTGCTCTAAGCTATAAGCCTTCCTGTGTGTGGAGGCCCCTATATTTTGTAATATATTTTCATATGGTCAGTGGATTGATATTGTGGATCACAAATCCCACCGTGGTTTTTCCTCTTTGAGGTTTTCCACGTATAATTCTTTGTGTTATGGTATTCATTTGTGTGATTGGTTTATTGGTTGTTTTACTTGTTTCAATCTTATATGTATCGGTATATCGATTGGTGAATGCATGTTTTAATAAGGTTAAATTTGATCATTATGGTAGAACAATGATTCACCCCCCCTCTCAGTGTTCTTGGATTGCAACAATTGGTATCAGAGCCTTGTGCCTCAGAGGAATTTTAACAGCTTGAGGGAGATCCTAAATCTGGAATCCATGGATATGAGTTTGGAGAAGCAACTTGAGGTAGCACTTGAAGATTATGATGTTGAAAGGATGAAGAACTTGAAGTTACAAGATGAATTGAATTATGCTCAGGAATTCATTCTTATCCTACAGGAGAGGTTGTCATCTGTTCAAGCTAGGAGGAAGGAACTTTTGCGAAATCAGGACAATGAAGAGAAAGATGCCCTTAATGAGAGATGTCTGAAGCTGAGCCAGGAGAACATAGTCATGAGGAATGAAATGCAAGCTATAACTATGAGGATGTCAAAGGAGATTGAGGACCGAAAGAGAAAGAAGAAAATCTTGTTGTATCTCTGAAAGACAAATTTGAAGAATGCACCCAATTGGTTCATGAGAATGATATGTTGAGAACTAATTTAATGCAATCCCAGAGTAATGAACAAGAACTTGAGAGACAAATGATAATTTTGGGAGATGATCTGACTGTTGCAAGTGAGTATAAAGAGAAATTCAAGATTCGCTCAGCACAGCTAGATGAGTTATTAAAGAGACAAAGGCAGAATGGGGATTCCAGTGGACTTGGAATTGAACAAGGTCAATGCTTTGGTACTGCAAATGAAGATCAAAACCAGAAGGCACCAGTAAGGCATCTTAATGCTTATAAATTTAATGGTATATGCTTTGCTTGTAATAAGTTTGGTCACATGGCTAGGCAATGTAGAAATAGAGCAAATCAGAACTATAATTATGCTCCCGGTCAATGTTCTAAATGCAATAAGTATGGTCATAAGACAAAAGATTGCAAAATGAATGTTAAATGTTATGCATGTGGAAAATTTGGACATATGGCTAATCAGTGCAGATCAAGCAAGTATACTGGTTTTCGCAAAGCAATTCAAAGGAACAATGTTACATGTTATGCATGCAATGAGATTGGACACATAGCTAAGTTTTGTAGAAGCAGAAATCCACCTATTAACAATGAAGGATCAAATGATAAAGGAAAAGAGAAGGTTAATGAAATCCGGCAAGATCATACCCAAAGATGGGCCAGGAAGTCAGATGAACAATTGGCAGATGGAAATGCTCTGGTTACTCAACTGGCAGAGGAGGTTGCTCCTGCACTGGTAGGAAGCTCATCCGGTAACTGAGGCAGATGCCTTAGGGGTAGGCAAAATTCATGATAATACTGCTTATGCCCTGGGAAGAGGTTCTGGAAGATGTTCCAGACTTTGGAAATGCTTATCCAGCATGGAGATGTTTGATCGAGATCCAGTATCTTTCACCAAAATACATTCATGTCAATGACAGATTAAGGTTTTTCTTGGAGGTTAAAAGGTTCAATTCACTTCATTTATGATCACTTTGCATTTAGAGCAATTCAAAGTGATTCAGAGCGAGTTTAAGGCAATTCAGTGCGATCGATATCTTCTTAAGCAATTTCACCAACGATAGGAAGAGTTCTTTGGTCTTTCACCAACAATTATTCATAGGTATTTATCTTTCATCATGGAAGCGAGATCATCTTTTGTACCTATGTTTATTACAAATCCTATGGTTGTTGAGGCCAAGGACTATCCTAGGCTGACTTTCAAACGATGTCCACATATAGCCACCTTGGATGATTCGGTTGGTGCTTTTTCTCGTGTCCCAAAAGGAGTCGTATATGTTAGAGATGTCAGAGCTTACATTCACTGTCATATTGAGGATTTGGGAACCAGTGATATTACAAGCATGTACATGAGCGAATTAATGGGAGATTCTGGAAAGATTAAGCCAGAGTACAAACACATTGAGGATCTAAGGTTTACCGACATTTAGGATATTCCCGAATTTGAGGATGAGATTGTCAGATATGTTTTAAGTAGAGTGCATGGAGAATTAATCGCGTTGGACAGACCGTATAAGATCTCGAAGGAGGCCATCAGGGCGATCACTAGTTTACCGCAGGTTGGGCAACATCCAGAGAAGAAGGTTTCTAATGATCAGGTCAACAAGATCATCGGCACAACATCAAACAAGCGATCAATGAGAGTTAGCACTATCACCAACAAAGATATCAGATTCGGAAGCATGATTATCAGTTACAAGGTAACTCAATTGAACCGACGGAACTCTGTTTCTAGCTCTTGCATTTATGCAGCTCATAAGGCGATGAGGGGAAATGAGAAGTTAGATATCTGTGGTTGGATGTTGGATGAATTGTTTTAACCTAGGGAAGATCAAAGGAGAGAAGAAGGGAACATTCCGATATGGAAATCTAATTGTTTGTTTGATATTGTTTTTCATTAATGAAACTCCCAGTTTTGGGAAAAGACAATGGCCATTTGATATCTCGGTAGGGAGGCAACTAAAACAATCTATTGCGAGTTTGGGTAGTTAGCGAGATGACAAAGTATGAGGTTAATTTAAGGCATTCCAAAAGGCTATGAAATCTAGGGAGAGGGTTCCAAAGCACATTATTGAGAAATGCTCAACCGAGATATGCTTCATGGTTAAGAAAAATGAAACTTTATGGAAGTTGTAAAGCCCCGGAAGATATGGATTGAAAAGATGGGTTATGAAGTTGATGCACATATTCTAGATGCATATGCACAGTTGCTAATTGATGCACCTATTGATGAGGTAGAAAAATCCTTTGGTACTACAAAGCAAAAAAAGCAAGAGGTTGAAACTAAGTTTAACTGGAAGAAGAGGGAGAAGTAGCAAGGAAAAGCAAGCAAGTTTGTGGAACAGGTTTCATAGGACATTAAGGCATTAATTGATGTTGTTTCGGCAAAAAGGAGAAAGAGGAAAGAACTAGAAATATTCATTGAGCCAATTGCAGCAGAATCTGGATCTGACGATGACACACCCTTAGCATTCAAGAGGGTATTAAGGAAGAAAGCATAAGAGACTAAGGTAGAAGCAAAGAAGCAACCGGTTAGGAAAGTTACTATCAGGGCACCAACATAGAAGCGAGCTCCAAAGGAAACACCTTCAGCTCCATCAGGTACTGGAAGAAGAAAGAAGATGGATGACATTGATTTGGCACTTGTCATCGGTAATGTAACTACTATTCCACCCAAGAATTGTGTAGAATTGGTTGATGAAATCACTAAAGATGGTATGTTGAAGAATGTGAAATTTTATTATGAGCATTTGGATGATGATGAACAAAGAGAAGTTGAGGAATCAGTTTTGTTGTATTTGGATATTTATAAGAAAGCCTTGTTAGAAATTGAAAACCAAATACCAACACAGTTATATGACATTTTAGATGCTAGAAGATTATCAACAATGGAAGAGGACGGGCATATAAAGATTCAAGAGTTGTTAAATACTTGTGAATCCATTACTCCAGAGGAGTTGGGTAGGACTCTTGAGGTTGCAGATAGGAAAATCTTTCACAACAAGCATAGAATAACCAGTCTTATGTTAGGAGGGGTCAATGAGATAGTCACTGAGACACACAAGGCATGGGTTCAGTTTTTTGCTACAAACCTTGGTTTTTATACTTCACCAGAACCTAAGCCAAATACTATAGACATCCTGGTTGAAGGGAAAGGTAAAGGTATTGTGGGTACTTCACCCTCAATTTTGAAAAATATTAAGATATTGGATATAGAGCCCCCAGTAGAAACTAATGTATAGGCAAATGTTGAGATACCAGCAGAATTAGAGAGTGTAAAGGTTGCAAGTGTACAGGTTACTAATGTTGAGGACAATAGTCCTCTGGATCAGAATGTATAGGTGGAGGTCATAGTTCCTAAGGAAGAACTAGCAGTAATTGATACTGCACCAAGTGGCAAAGCCACCGGTGCAATTTAGGAAGCTATAAAAGTTAAACCATCAGAGGAGAAGAAAGGGGAATCTAGTAGGGAACCGGTAGTGAGCCCATCATTATTATCAATCGACACCTCGCAGGTTGAATAGAAAATCATTACAGCGATGAGTTCTACTGAACTCATGATGATGACTGCACAGAAAAGAATGAAGGAAGGATCTATGGACAAAGGCGTTACTGATCAATCTATTATTGTTTTGCATAGACTTGTCCTGGAGTGCAAATTTGACAAAGAAGAAAGCCCATCCGGCAAGCTTAAAATTATCACAGACCATATTTCAAAGGACTTCCAATCTTTGCAGCAGATATCAAACCGGCAGGCATTGGAGAGATTTACACAGGCTAAGAGAGCAACATTTGATCAGATGATTGATTCAGAGAAGGAGATTAATGATAAACTAAAGTTGATAGATAATGCTTTGAGGCAATGCACTAATATTTATAGAGTATGTTGTAACACGGGTTTACTTACAGCTGAGACAAATAAAAGGATTAAGGATATTCAGGAGGAGATTGTAGGTGTAGTCAATTATTTTGATGGTTCACATTCTTTGACTACATCTATTGATGGTCATATTTTGGTTTTGGAAGCTCAAGTTTTTGTTCTTAAGAGGGATAAAGATAAAATCATAAGGAGAGCTAGAGGTCTTAGAGGATTGGTAAGTCCCAGGTTGGATTCATTAACTGTACATAAGAAGGAGTGTATCGATATGATTGGCAAGCCCACACCGGCAGAACTTAAGGATAAGGAGTCATATGCCTATATGCTTAATGGACTTGTATTTGTTTCCGACTCATTCAATTCAAGTTGGGATACCTATCTAGAGATTTTGGAGAAAGCCTATCCGGATATTTTTTAAAATATTTAGCTCCGATAAGGTAATTTGGGACATTCTTTGTACAGTCTTTCATTCTTCGTTCCAGGTTTTGTTAATTTTTTGGCATTGATGTCATAGGGGGAGTATAGGTGAAAAATATATTCTTGGCATCAAAAGATATGGAATATTTTTTAATTGATCATGATCACAAATGGATATTCAGCTCAGGGGGAGCAGTCTTAGGATGAAACCAGTAGATGGAAACCATTATCATTTTTCACGAATGTTGCCATCAATGCCAAAGGGTGAGATTGTTGGCAATTGACACTCATTTGGTTGGTTTCAATATGTTGGCATTGATGGCAACTTGGCAACATGTTCCAGCTTTCACATTTTGGTCTGGTTGATTACCAACAGAAACTTCACCGACACCGACACCGACAGGTATCTTCACCAGTTGGAAGGAATTCTTTGGGTACCGACATTGTAGGCTGACATGACTTCATCGGGTTATCGGTATTGGAGACTGACATCATTTCGGGAGATTCAAAATCGACAAATTGATTTTAATATTTATATATATATGTTATTGATCTGACATGTATATTCATTTTGTAATTATCTTTGTAAGCCGACATAAGGCATGATGGATTGTAAGGGTATATAGGTTAGTTTATTAGATCATTTTGTAAGATGTAAGATGATGTAATGGAAGGATATGTGAGATATGAGAGAGAGAGAGAGAGATCATGTATGTGAGGTCATTTATGTAAGATGGTATTCCGGTAAGGGTTTAGGGTTTTAGACCAGAACAGACAAAGCTTAACTGGAACTGTATTCAGGCATAGAAGATGTTATCTTATCAATTCACTCATTTTTCTGGATTGTAGTCTGGACTTGTATGTAGTCAGTGAGGCTCCTTTTGTGATTGAGTAATGTGCTCTAGGTTGTAAACCTTCCTACATGTGCAGGGCCCTATATTTTGTAATATATTTTCATATGGCCAATGGATTGATATTGTGGGTCACAAATCCCACCGTGTTTTTTCGTCTTTGGGGTTTTTCACGTATAATTCTTTGTGTTGTGGTATTCATTTGTGTGATTGTCTTATTGGTTGCTTTACTTGTTTTAATATTATATGTACCGGTATACCGATTGGTGAATGCATATTTTAATAAGGTTAAATTTGATCATTCTCGTAGAACAATGATTCATCCCCCTCCCCTCCCCTCTCTCAGTTTTCTTGGATTCCAACACAACCAACAATTCCAGGTCGAAGAGATTAGTTGCCAACTCTTTCACCTCTTCCTTAGGGATGTGATTATCCAACAAGGAGGCAACAAATCTTGAATAAATTTAAGAATTAGACCCCTATAATATTCATTTTTATCCATATGACCCCTTCCTAGAACCATTTTAACTACCAAAATGACCAAAGGATACGTGTTATGGAGAGGTCGCTTAAGTCTTTGGTCTGAGATTTCCTTAAAGGATACTTGTCTATTAGGACTGACTAAAGAGATAGGAGTATCTACACAAAAGCACGATACTAGGTTCGGAAATTCCCTAACAATAAATCTTGAGGAACTGGCCATTATCAACTTTCTGCCGCATGAGAATACTTTCTCTCTCACAAGGCCAAACCAGAAGTCTGAATTTGATAAATCTCGGCCAAAAGGCAAAAAAATGAAGGATAAAATGAAGAGATTGGCTAAATTGAATTACAAAATTGACATGAATACCCTCATTAATGAGCAACCATCACTCTTGATGCCTACCTATCACATTAATAGCATTTTCCCTTTAAATTAACAAACCGTTTATTTGGAGTAGCTTTTAAAAATATTCTATGCCAAGTAGCCAAAATTAATGCCTTGTAGCTGGAAGAAGAAAATATTTCCAAGGTTGAAGACATGCATACTTGGATTGCTTGAGATCTTGGCAGACTGCCAAATTGACAGTCATACTCTTTCCATTAATTATGTCTAACTGGTGATAATAAATCTAAGCAATAATCGAAGCCCCCAAGTTTGGTGAAGTCGCCTGCCACTTTTGAACTAAACTTTTTTTAAATTTTTATCAATTAAAGTTGGATGAGGACGAGTTGTTAAAACACTGCTAAAAGATATCAAAGGGAGATAGGAAAGTTGATCAATCTTGGATCTCTCTGGATTTTCTGACAAATTTTCAGTACTAGCTAGAATGTCGACTATCATAGTTAATTTGGTCGGGTACAATGAGTCCACATCTTCCAGCTCAACATTGAGTAGGTCGGCGCCCATATGAAGGATGGACATGTGGCAAAGATGGGTTTAATGCAACCAACCGTTAAAATATACTCAACGGTTTAAAATTTACAAGTCAAATTCAAAATGGAGCGACCTTCTGGATGAGTTAGTTGCTCTCCCTCAGTACCTATTGGTAATTTTCAATTTTATGCATTTAACAATTGAAGTGGCGGGAAGTATTGCTCCTTGTAGTTTTTGGCTTTGACGGGAGAATAAGTCTGGAAATCTTCCTTCAAATTAAAAATATCCAAATAAGTTCTCTCAAGGGGAGTCTTAATTGATTCCTATAATCCATAAATTCATCCGCCCACCATCTTATAATCGACCCTTCTGACGTTGATTTGGAGAGAATATTTGCTCCTAAATTTGCTTCCCTATAAATATGCTTGCAAGAAAAGTTTTCAAATATTTCCAAAGTTGATAAAAAAAAATCCAATAGTGCTTGCAACCTTCGGTTAGGGGTTCTTTTTGTTTGATCATGTTGATAACAATTGCGGAGTCCCCTTCAATTTTCAGACTCTTTCAAGTTGTTGAATGTTAATTCATCTTTATAATAAGGTATTTTTATTCATATAGGATAGAAATATATCCATTCAATCACATGAGTTAAGCATTTATGTATATAGGTCATATATTCTTCTATCCATCTGAGATATGCATCTATCTAAATGGGATAGGAATATATCCATATATATGATAGGTACATGCTCTAACCAAGGACTTAGATTATTCTAAACCAACCTAAGTTCTAAGTCACTCATTGAAGACTAGAGTCACCTATTGAAAGTGCACCAAGGTCACCATCTTTTAGGATGATAATTTAATCTGTATTTTAAAAATATAGGCTTTAGTCTCACCTCAAAGCTTGGCCTAAATCCTCAGAGAGTCAAATAATCCATATAGGATTCTCCAAGTATACAATGAATATATTTTTATCTTATATTTATTTTAATGATTTCAACCTTAGTTGTAGTTGAATGGTTCTTTTGAATGATTAACTTAATGCAATTGTTTAAATTGATAATACCTTGCTCAGAACTTCTCGAATCTCGTATCTAAATACCTATGTATTGGGAACCTCCTTCATTCCCTAAATAACCTACAAACACCGTTTCTAAACAAGATCAAAGTGTAATATAGATGTAATTTTCTTTCTAGACTATATGTTCAGTGTGAACTACATATGTTGGTATGCAATCCTTTCTAGAGTCCCTTTTCGCCAAAGAGATCCTCTTTGAATGCTACCCACAAAGGGAATAATTTAGATTCAAAGTTTTTAGTAATCATTATCAATACTTGTTTACTAATTTATTTTATTACCTAGCCCTGTCAAAATAAAATGAATCTCTTCTTGCAATAGATATCAACAGTCAATTTTATTAGCAAAATGGCAAAAGAGATTAGTGACTTGAAGACTAATCTCAATATGATCAAAAAGGCTACTATGGGTGAGAAGTCTCTCTTTGAGAACGTTAAAGAATTAATGGTTGCTATTAACAAGGTTGAGGCAATTGAGGCAATGGTTAGAAAAATTTTGGAAACGAGAAAGAAGGTGAAGGAGCTGAAAGGGATCAAAGATGATAAGGATTTGGAAAATAACCTGAACAATCTGATCAATAGAGTGGATAAGATGGAGCTTGCTGTGAAGAGGATTGTTGAGAAAAACTTCCAGATCCTTAAGGCCACTGTTGACCATGTTAACATGCTGATAAATAAATCTGAACAAATTAAAGGCAAGGAGGATGATAAGGATCACACTAAGAAGAAGAATCATGAAAAAAGAACAAGGGCCAACACTCAGAAACATGTTGATACCAAGGAAAAAGAGCTGGATGATATGACAAACTCTACAGTCAATATGAAGCAGATGGTGGTTCATGTGGAAGAACTCATAACAAACATCTAGTTGTCCTTGTCCTTGTGTTGTCTCAGTGTTGTCTTAGTGTTGTCCTTAGGTTGTCTAGTGTTGTTATCTTTGTCTTGTGATCCCTTTTTTGTTTTATCGGGGATCTAATCTTTGTATGGGTGTCCAGGCACTATTATTTCATGCCACATTAATCATTTATCTTTCTCTTGCTATGTAACAAGGTTCTGGGTTCCTTTCAAAAACCTATTTTTAATTAATCAAAACAGTCCATTTTATGTGAAGCTGTAGATGACAATTTTTGTTTCTCATTGAAATTTTAATATGAAGTTTCTATTTCATTTAAAACAAATGAAGATGTAATTATGTTTCCTTGTGAATATATATGGTGGTGATGATTTTCTATTTTGATCTTATATCAAATTGTTTATTTGATTATCTTTCTTAATTTACAATCTAAGTTAGATTACCCATTCCTTAGATTTTAATCAATAGGATGTTCTTTTTTTTTTCTCATTGGTGATTTATAGGGATGATGGCGTAGATGTTTTTGTTGCAGCTACACTAGTTTATATGTGTAGTATTTCAAGTGTAACATCATTGCCTATGATTGTGAACTAGAGACACCATTGTTATTGAATATTGCAATTTATATTTTCAAACTTCTGAAAAAAGACTTTAATGGAGTCTTATCAAGATGCATTGAACAAAATTGGGTTAGCAAATTATTAGAAGAATTTCTTGATAGCCCTTTAGGTGGCCATTAGGGCTATTAATTATTAGATACCTTATCAAAGGGAGATAGGAAAGTTGATCGATCTTGGATCTCTCTGGATTTTCTGACAAATTTTCAGTACTAGCTAGAATGTCGACTATCATAGTTAATTTGGTCGGGTACAATGAGTCCACATCTTCCAGCTCAACATTGAGTAGGTCGGCGCCCATATGAAGGATGGACATGTGGCAAATATGGGTTTAATGCAACCAACCGCTAAAATATACTAAACAGTTTAAAATTTACAAGTCAAATTCAAAATGGAGCGACCTTCTGGATGAGTTAGTCACTCTCCCTCAGTACCTATTGGTAATTTTCAATTTTATGCATTTAACAATTGAAGTGGCGGGAAGTATTGCTCCTTGTAGTTTTTGGCTTTGACGGGAGAATAAGTCTAGAAATCTTCCTTCAAATTAAAAATATCGAAATAAGTTCTCTCAGAGGGGAGTCTTCATTGATTCCTATAATCCATAAATTCATCCACCGACCATCTTATAATGGACCCTTCTGACGTTGATTTGGAGAGAATATTTGCTTCTAAATTTGCTTCCCTATAAATATGCCTGCAAGAAAAGTTTTCAAATATTTCCAAAGTTGATAAAAAAAAATCCAATACTGCTTGCAACCTTCGGTTAGGGGTTCTTTTTGTTTGATCATGTTGATAACAATTGCGGAGTCCCCTTCAATTTTAAGACTCTTTCAAGTTGTTGAATGTTAATTCATCTTTATAATAAGGTATTTTTATTCATATAGGATAGAAATATATCCATTCAATCACATGAGTTAAGCATTTATGTATATAGGTCATATATTCTTCTATCCATCTGAGATATGCATCTATCTAAATGGGATAGGAATATATCCATATATATGATAGGTACATGCTCTAACCAAGGACTTAGATTATTCTAAACCAACCTAAGTTCTAAGTCACTCATTGAAGACTAGAGTCACCTATTGAAAGTGCACCAAGGTCACCATCTTTTAGGATGATAATTTAATCTGTATTTTAAAAATATAGGCTTTAGTCTCACCTCAAAGCTTGGCCTAAATCCTCAGAGAGTCAAATAATCCATATAGGATTCTCCAAGTATACAATGAATATATTTTTATCTTATATTTATTTTAATGATTTCAACCTTAGTTGTAGTTGAATGGTTCTTTTGAATGATTAACTTAATGCAATTGTTTAAATTGATAATACCTTGCTCAGAACTTCTCGAATCTCGTATCTAAATACCTATGTATTGGGAACCTCCTTCATTCCCTAAATAACCTACAAACACCGTTTCTAAACAAGATCAAAGTGTAATATAGATGTAATTTTCTTTCTAGACTATATGTTCAGTGTGAACTACATATGTTGGTATGCAATCCTTTCTAGAGTCCCTTTTCGCCAAAGAGATCCTCTTTGAATGCTACCCACAAAGGGAATAATTTAGATTCAAAGTTTTTAGTAATCATTATCAATACTTGTTTACTAATTTATTTTATTACCTAGCCCTGTCAAAATAAAATGAATCTCTTCTTGCAATAGATATCAACAGTCAATTTTATTAGCAAAATGGCAAAAGAGATTAGTGACTTGAAGACTAATCTCAATATGATCAAAAAGGCTACTATGGGTGAGAAGTCTCTCTTTGAGAACGTTAAAGAATTAATGGTTGCTATTAACAAGGTTGAGGCAATTGAGGCAATGGTTAGAAAAATTTTGGAAACGAGAAAGAAGGTGAAGGAGCTGAAAGGGATCAAAGATGATAAGGATTTGGAAAATAACCTGAACAATCTGATCAATAGAGTGGATAAGATGGAGCTTGCTGTGAAGAGGATTGTTGAGAAAAACTTCCAGATCCTTAAGGCCACTGTTGACCATGTTAACATGCTGATAAATAAATCTGAACAAATTAAAGGCAAGGAGGATGATAAGGATCACACTAAGAAGAAGAATCATGAAAAAAGAACAAGGGCCAACACTCAGAAACATGTTGATACCAAGGAAAAAGAGCTGGATGATATGACAAACTCTACAGTCAATATGAAGCAGATGGTGGTTCATGTGGAAGAACTCATAACAAACATCTAGTTGTCCTTGTCCTTGTGTTGTCTCAGTGTTGTCTTAGTGTTGTCCTTAGGTTGTCTAGTGTTGTTATCTTTGTCTTGTGATCCCTTTTTTGTTTTATCGGGGATCTAATCTTTGTATGGGTGTCCAGGCACTATTATTTCATGCCACATTAATCATTTATCTTTCTCTTGCTATGTAACAAGGTTCTGGGTTCCTTTCAAAAACCTATTTTTAATTAATCAAAACAGTCAATTTTATGTGAAGCTGTAGATGACAATTTTTGTTTCTCATTGAAATTTTAATATGAAGTTTCTATTTCATTTAAAACAAATGAAGATGTAATTATGTTTCCTTGTGAATATATATGGTGGTGATGATTTTCTAGTTTGATCTTATATCAAATTGTTTATTTGATTATCTTTCTTAATTTACAATCTAAGCTAGATTACCCATTCCTTAGATTTTAATCAATAGGATGTTCTTTTTTTTTTCTCATTGGTGATTTATAGGGATGATGGCGTAGATGTTTTTGTTGCAGCTACACTAGTTTATATGTGTAGTATTTCAAGTGTAACATCATTGCCTATGATTGTGAACTAGAGACACCATTGTTATTGAATATTGCAATTTATATTTTCAAACTTCTGAAAAAAGACTTTAATGGAGTCTTATCAAGATGCATTGAACAAAATTGGGTTAGCAAATTATTAGAAGAATTTCTTGATAGCCCTTTAGGTGGCCATTAGGGCTATTTATTATTAGATACCTTATCAAAGGGAGATAGGAAAGTTGATCGATCTTGGATCTCTCTGGATTTTCTGACAAATTTTCAGTACTAGCTAGAATGTCGACTATCATAGTTAATTTGGTCGGGTACAATGAGTCCACATCTTCCAGCTCAACATTGAGTAGGTCGGCGCCCATATGAAGGATGGACATGTGGCAAAGATGGGTTTAATGCAACCAACCGCTAAAATATACTCAACGGTTTAAAATTTACAAGTCAAATTCAAAATGGAGCGACCTTCTGGATGAGTTAGTCGCTCTCCCTCAGTACCTATTGGTAATTTTCAATTTTATGCATTTAACAATTGAAGTGGCGGGAAGTATTGCTCCTTGTAGTTTTTGGCTTTGACGGGAGAATAAGTCTGGAAATCTTCCTTCAAATTAAAAATATCGAAATAAGTTCTCTCAGAGGGGAGTCTTCATTGATTCCTGTAATCCATAAATTCATCCACCCACCATCTTATAATGGACCCTTCTGACGTTGATTTGGAGAGAATATTTGCCTCTAAATTTGCTTCCCTATAAATATGCCTGCAAGAAAAGTTTTCAAATATTTCCAAAGTTGATAAAAAAAAATCCAATAGTGCTTGCAACCTTCGGTTAGGGGTTCTTTTTGTTTGATCATGTTGATAACAATTGCGGAGTCCCCTTCAATTTTCAGACTCTTTCAAGTTGTTGAATGTTAATTCATCTTTATAATAAGGTATTTTTATTCATATAGGATAGAAATATATCCATTCAATCACACGAGTTAAGCATTTATGTATATAGGTCATATATTCTTCTATCCATCTAAGATATGCATCTATCTAAATGGGATAGGAATATATCCATATATGATAGGTACATGCTCTAACCAAGGTCTTAGATTATTCTAAACCAACCTAAGTTCTAAGTCACTCATTGAAGACTATAGTCACCTATTGAAAGTGCACCAAGGTCACCATCTTTTAGGTTTATAATTTAATCTGTATTTTAAAAATATAGGCTTGAGTCTCACCTCAAAGCTTGGCCTAAATCCTCAGAGAGTCAAATAATCCATATAGGATTCTCCAATTATACAATGAATATATTTTTATCTTATATTTATTTTAATGATTTCAACCTTAGTTATAGTTGAATGGTTTTTTTGAATGATTAACTTAATGCAATTGTTTAAATTGATAATACCTTTCTCAGAACTTCTCGAATCTCGTATCTAAATACCTATGTATTGGGAACCTCCTTCATTCCCCAAATAACCTACAAACACCATTTCTAAACAAGATCAAAGTGTAATATAGATGTATTTTTTTTTCTAGACTATATGTTCAGTGTGAACTACATATGTTGGTATGCAATCCTTTCTAGAGTCCCTTTTCGCCAAAGAGATCCTCTTTCAATGCTACCCACAAAGGGAATAAATTAGATTCAAAGTATTTAGTAATCATTATCAATACTTGTTTACTAATTTATTTTATTACCTAGCCCTGTCAAAATAAAATGAATCTCTTCTTGCAATAGATATCAACAGTCAATTTTATTAGCAAAATGGCAAAAGAGATTAGTGACTTGAAGACTAATCTCAATATGATCAAAAAGGCTACTATGGGTGAGAAGTCTCTCTTTGAGAATGTTAAAGAATTAATGGTTGCTATTAACAAGGTTGAGGCAATTGAGGCAATGGTTAGAAAAATTCTGGAAACGAGAAAGAAGGTGAAGGAGCTGAAAGGGATCAAAGATGATAAGGGTCTGGAAAATAACCTGAACAATCTGATCAATAGAGTGGATAAGATGGAGCTTACTGTGAAGAGGATTGTTGAGAAAAACTTCCAGATCCTTAAGGCCACTGTTGACCATGTTAACATGCTGATAAATAAATCTGAACAAATTAAAGGCAAGGAGGATGATAAGGATCAGACTAAGAAGAAGGATCATGAAAAAAGAACAAGGGCCAACACTCGGAAACATGTTGATATCAAGGAAAAAGAGTTGGATGATATGACAAACTCTGCAGTCAATATGAAGCAGATGGTGGTTCATGTGGAAGAACTCATAACAAACATCTAGTTGTCCTTGTCCTTGTGTTGTCTCAGTGTTGTCTTAGTGTTGTCCTTAGGTTGTCTAGTGTTGTTATCTTTGTCTTGTGATCCCTTTTTTGTTTTATCGGGGATCTAATCTTTGTATGGGTGTCCAAGCACTATTATTTCATGCCTCATTAATGATTTATCTTTCTCTTGCTATGTAACAAGGTTTTGGGTTCCTTTCAAAAACCTATTTTTAATTAATCAAAACAGTCGATTTTATGTGAAGCTATAGATGACAATTTTTGTTTCTCATTGAAATTTTAATATGAAGTTTCTAGTTCATTTAAAACAAATGAAGATGTAATTATGTTTTCTTGTGAATATATATGGTGGTGATGATTTTCTAGTTTGATCTTATATCAAATTGTTTATTTGATTATCTTTCTTAATTTACAATCTAAGTTAGATTACCCATTCCTTAGATTTTAATCAATAGGATGTTCTTTTTTTTTCTCATTGGTGATTTATAGGGATGATGGCATAGATGTTTTTGTTGTGGCTACACTAGTTTATATGTGTAGTATTTCAAGTGTAACATCATTGCCTATAATTGTGAACTAGAGACACCATTGTTATTGAATATTGCAATTTATATTTTCAAACTTCTGAAAAAAGACTTTAATGGAGTCTTATCAAGATGCATTGAACAAAATTGGGTTAGCAAATTATTAGAAGAATTTCTTGATAGCCCTTTAGGTGGCCATTAGGGCTATTTATTATTAGATACCTTATTCAATGACTCACATACATGGGTGAAGAATAGTGAAAAATGTGCTTTCTTTTCAGGAAAGCAAAGGTTAGTCACCCTTCCTCTTCACCCTATTCAAGAAAATCAGTCATTCACACAATAGAATTTAGACTTCATTGGCATGATAAATCCACCTTCTTGTGTTATTCATAAATGGATCTTCGCAGCTACAAACTACTTCACCAAGTGGACAGAGGTAGTTGCATTGAAGGATGTCATAGAAGCTTCAATATTGGAGTTCCTTCATGGAATTATAATTAGATCTATCATCCCTTCTACCACTATACCATGCAACACCAAGGCATTTGTTGGAGCCCAAATCAATTCTTTAGCGGTTAATCATGATATATACCTAAAGACATCATCAAATTATAACCCCTAGGTTAATGGCTTGGCCAAGTCCTTGAACAAGAATCTCATCAAGATAATCAAAAGGATGAGTGAAGACAATGAGAGGTCTTGTCATCAGTAAGTTGAAGACAGTCCTATAGGCTAATTGAATCACACCAAAGAGAGTTATTGGTAACTCTCATTTCCTACTATTCTATGGAAAGGAAGCAAGGCTTTCACTTTCATTGGAGTTAGCCTTTCTTGAATTGGCACATCAGGTAGTAAATTAGCATATTTAATTATATTTTAGTCACGTATATTCAGTTCCTTGTTTAATGGTCATTTAGCTTTTTTAGTTTTTAGCATGTTAAGTGTTAACTATTGCTTCTTTATTAAAGATGCATAGTTAGCTTTTATTTAATTTGCTTTTAAACTTTATTTAGCATTTAGTTTTTTAGTATTTTACTTTAACGATTTGTTCTGTTTATAGAGCATCATCTTGTAAACTCTATATATACGTTTGTATATCGTTCAATTAATCTATTGAATTATTTTTCATGGTATCAGAGCATGGAAATTAAAATTTTCGAAAGTTTTTATTGAAAATATTTTCACAGTTCTTTTTAAAGAGATTTTCTTTAATCCTTTTTTTTAATAAAAGAGAAGGTTCTTTCTCTTATCATGGGCGAATTGACTCCGACTAGGGCTTCTAAGCGTGAAGTTTATAAAAAAAAAATGGCCCTATTTTTCTAACGAGTGTTCATCAAACTACACAGATTTCTCTGTGATCAAGTTTTTTTGCAATTTCTGGCGCAATTTATTTCTCGTTTCTCTGTGTCTAGTGACAGCTAGGGTTTCTCTGCAAAATCTGACAGCCAGGGTTATTTTTTTCTTCTCAGCATGAATCATCTTTTTTTTTCTGCCTATCATTATTTTTCTGATTTTTTTTTCAGTAAAGTTTTAGTTGTACATTTGCAGAAAAAATTCAATGTTTGGGTTTCTCCCAAACCTCTTAATTCATGCATTGGGATTTGTGCCAAGAATTCCATTCCAGGGTTTCATTTTTTTCTTGTAGCTGCTTCTATTCCAATTTTTTAATCAAATTCTGTGTCTCTTGCTTTCACTCGATTGACCTCATTCAACCTCGATTTTCATTATAACATCTTTGACCAACATCATGTTGGAACACAGTCAGAAGTTCAACGGCCACAACTACAACACTTGGAAACAGCGCATGCTTACCATTTTTTAGTATCGTTGCTTTGATCAAATTGTTTTGGGCAAAGAATCTCACCCTACAACAGCAAGTGATGATCAAGACAAACATCGTGTGAGGAATCAAGAGGTTGTCATTATTATCAAACTCTTAGTCATAGATGATCAACTCCCTCAAGTGCCTTCAAGTAAAATAGCTAAAGAGATCTAGGATCTCTTGAAGGATCTTCATCAAACGTCTGACAAGAGTCGAGATTTCTTTCTGAAGAATATGATGTTTTCTATCATGATGGATGAGAATTAATCTATCTAGGCACATTTTACGAAGATCAAAGACATCCATGACCAGTTGGAAGCTATAGGCCTAACCATGGTGGAAGAGGATATGGTAGTGATCATGTTGAAAAACCCTCTTAGATCCTACGATCACTTCATTAATACACTCAATATCTCATCTACTAGTGTTCATCTGAAGTTTCTTGATCTTTGCAACAAGATTCTACACCAGGATTGATGGAAGTAGAAGTTTGGAAACAATGCTAGTTCATCCACTAAACAGGATTTCATAACCTCAGCTTCGAATAAGAACAAGGGTAAAGCTTCGTCCTTCCAGCAAAAAGGACAAGGTCAAAGTCAACCTCAGCAGTCTTCAAAGAAGAAGAGTTTACAGTGTTCCTACTGTCATATATATGGCCATTTGGTGAAAGATTGTACGAAATTGATAGCATTTGAGCAATCAAAACAAGGAGGGTCCAAGAAGAAAGCCAATTATGCCACGCATCCTGATCAAAAGGAATCTTTGTATGCATTCATGGCCCAAACCACATCTAATGATGTTCAATCATCAGCTTGGTACATTGACTTTGGAGCCTCTCAACATTTCACACATTGACGAGATTGGTTTACAGAGTACATGCCTTTCACTGATTCAGTGTCTTTGGTGGAGATGAAGAGTATACTATTGTCGGCAAGGGCAATGTTCAGATTTCATCTGGTGGGAGGGATTTCATATTTCTTAATGTACACTTTGTACCTAGTATGAAGCTCAATCTACTATCAGTCAGTCAGATTATGCAGCATTCACCACAGTTGGATGTCATCTTCGGGTTGCACAAGTGCAAGATTGTTGACAGGGATACTCGCACTATAGTTGCAGTTGGCATTGAGGATCATGGTCTTTATAGACTTGTTGATTCTACTAGTTCTCAGGAGCTCACCATGACAGCTAGGAGTACTTTCGTCAACACTCTTTGGCATCAGCGATATGGGCATCTGAATGTCCCCTATCTCTCTCAATTGGTTCGAGAGGATCTAGTTGTAGGATTACCTAAGATTCAAACTCTGAATCATGGAGTTTGCAGAGCATGTCAAGCTGGAAAGTTGCATAGGACTTTGTTTTTAGATGGAGACGCTTGGAGAGCATCCAAGGCCTTGTAGCTCATTCATGTAGATATTTGTGGTCCCATGAACACTCCATCAGTCCCTGGATACAAGTATTTTCTATGTATGTGGGTGTATTTTCTTATGCAGAAATCAGAGGTGTTTACCATGTTTCAGAAGTTTAAGGCCTTACTGGAAGAAGAGTCTAGTTGTCAGATAGTCACTCTTCAGTCCGACAATGGAGGAGAATTTTGTTCTATAGAGTTCACCAACTTTTGTGTATCACATGGCATTAAGAATCAGCTTACCAAATCTTGCACCCCTCAGCAGAACAGTGTTGTTGAGCGCAGGAACCGTACAATCATTGAGATGGCTCAGTCTATGTTGGAGCATAGAATTGTTCCAAAACACTTTTGGGTGGAAGCGGTCTTCACTGCAGTCTACCTTCTGAACCGGTCTCCCACAAAGGTCGTTAAGAAGATGACTCCAGAGGAAGCTTGGTTTGGCAGGAAGCCCAAAATCACTCATTTGAAATTTTTTGGCTCTACAGCTTATGTTTGGATTCTAGATGCAAAGCACACCAAACTAGATCCAAAGAGTCAAAAATTGATGTTCAGCGGCTATAGTAACAACCATAAAGCTTATCGGCTGATTGGTGTAGACACTAGTCATCTCATATTCAGTCGAGATGTAGTATTTGATGAAGAACGAGGGCCTTTTCAACCTTTTTCTCTTGATTCGAGCATTGAGGATCAGCCTCCAAAGGTTGCAAGTATGGGTGTTCGCCTTCCCTTAGCTCCACCTAATGGGAGGGATTCAGTTGACTCTATAGTGGTGGGGTCTCCCAGGCATGACATTGCACCACCTGAATTTTCTTAGGACCATTCGGATCCACATCCAAATGAGCTTGCTCCAGATATTCTAGGTGTTCTTCATCCTGCAACAAATGTTGGTACTTCTGCTCTTCGGCTTAAGTGGTGGGCCAAGACCATTGATGATCTTCATGATGATGAGCTCATTGAAGGTAGATCAACTAGAGGCAAGAGAAAGAAAAACACAGTTATTTTTCTCTTCTGGCCAACATTCACAGTATTTATGAGCCTCAGACATATACAGAGGCTAAAGGTGTACCTGAGTGGGAACGGGCTATGGTAGCTGAGCAATATAGTCTTCTGAAAAACAACAGTTGGGTATTGTCAGATCTTCCTCCAGGGAAGAAGCCCATTGATTGCAAATGGGTGTTTAAAGTAAAGTATAAAGCTAATGGAACCCTTGATAAGTACAAGGCTCAGCTAGTAGCAAAAGGGTTTTCAAAGGAGGGAATCAACTATGAGGAGACATTTGCTTCCACAGCCAAGATGAGTACCATTCAGCTTGTCCTTGCTCTCTCAACTCAGTTTGGATGGAAATCCCATCAAATGGATGTCAAGAGTGCCTTCCTCAATGGTGATTTGTAGGAAGAAGTCTACATGACACAGCCTCCAAGGTTTCAAGGTTGTCGGTAAGGAGCACCAGGTATGTAGACTAGTCAAAGCACTCTATAGCCTCAACAGGATCCTTGTGCATGGTACATAAAAATTGATAAGTACTTGCTTGATCAAGGCTTTCAGAGGAGTCCTTCCAATCCCAAATTCTATGTCAAACATACTAGTGATGATATTTTATTTCTATTAGTCTATGTTGATGATCTCATCATTATTGGTAGTGCGGCACATTTGATCATGTAGGTCAAACAAAATTTGTGTAAGCATTTTGATATGACATATTTGGGACTTCTCCATTACTGTCTCGGTGTGGAGGTTTGGCAGACTGATAGACACATATTCATTTCTCAATCAAAGTATGCCAAGAGCCTACTGGATAAGTTTCGAATACAAGATTGCAAACTTGAATCTACACCTATGGAGATAGGGCTGAAATTATTAGCTAAAATAGATTCACCTGTAGTAGATGAATCTTCATTCAAGCAACTAGTGGGTAGACTCATCTATCTCACTACCACTAGACCTGACATCAGTTATGTTGTGAGCTATATTTCTCGCTTCATGTTAGCCCCAAAAGTTGAACATTGGGTTACAGCCAAGCTTGTGATAAGATATGTGAAGGGCACTCCTGATTTTGGCATTTTGTATAGCAGAAGCAAAGATCCTAGGCTAGTTGGTTTCACATTCTCGAATTGGACAAGTTGTGTTGATGACAAAAAGTCAACTTCTGGGTATGTTTTTAGCTTGGGCATACGTGCAGTCACATACACCAGCAAGATACAGCAGGAAATAGCTCTTTCCTCGACTGAAGCAAAGTATCGGGGAGCTGTAAAGGCAGCATGTGAGGCAATTTGGCTACATAGGATGCTTGCAGACAAGCAAATGTCTCAACCAGGACCTACTCCCTTGTTTTGTGATAATCAAGGGGTTCTGAAATTAGCCAAGAATCTAGTCTTCCATTCAAGCGGACCAAACATGTGGAACTACATTGTCATTTCATCCACAAACATGTTGAATATGGATCAGTGATTTTGCAGTACATTCCGACAGAAGATTAGACTACAGATATCTTCACCAAGTCTCTGAGCCTAGCCAAGTTTGTCAAATTTAGAGGGCGGCTTGGTGTGATAGATAGAATGACCATTAAGGGAGGGTATTAGAATATTTAATTATATTTTAGTCACCTAGATTTAGTTCCTTGTTTAATGGTCATTTAGCTTTTTAATTTTTAGCTCGTTAAGTGTTAACTATTGCTTCTTTATTAAAGACACATAGTTAGCTTTTTATTTAATTTGTTTTTAAGCTTTATTTAGCATTTAGCTTTTTAGTCTTTTACTTTAACGATTTATTCTTTTTATAGAACATCATCTTGTAAAATCTATATATACGTTTATATATCGTTCAATTAATCTATTCAATTATTTTTCAGGTAGATCTAGTAAAGAATGACAACACTTATTGAGCTAATCGAACTAGAGGAAACTAGAAATCAAGCTACACATACATTTAAAACTCATCAAGCATAGGTCTAAAGAAGTTTTAACAAGAAAGCTACCAATGGGATCTTCAAAGAGGTAGATTTAGTGCTCAAATGGGATGTAGACAAAGCAAAACTGGGAAAACACTCAAAGTTTAATGTTATCTAGAGTGGTCCATATGTTATCACAAGCTACAAGGAAGCCAAAACGTTCCCCCTCTCCAAGCTTAATGGCAAGGTTTTTCCAATATGGGATTCATCTAAGACCTTGCTTGTAAGGAAATCTTCAATTTATTCTATACATAATTATATTACCTACTATTTTCCCCTTCCAAGAAGTGCTTGTGCACAAGCTACTTTTCCCCTAGGAATCACAAAATTTTGGCTTGCTCTTGCACTCAGTTTTGATGCAAAGGTATTTTTAGGATTAGAACCATGTGTAGGAGGCACACATTATAATTATGATTCTAGATAAGCATCTCAATCTTTTATTCTTTTTTTATTTATAGATGTTCAGTTCCAATTATGATGAGGCCCAATGGATCAGAGCCATCTACATTCTCTATGCTTAGCAAGCAAGCATCTTGCAAAGTTGTCAAAAAAAATTCATTTTATGCCCCCCCATTTATGACTATTGATGAAAATCAATTTGAGAAAACTTAAATGGGCTCATCCTCAACCTTTTTGCAAAAAAAATCGTCTCATCCAAGAGTTCAAATATCAAGAATAAGGAAGGACAATAGGAATTGGGGGTTATGTGGTCTAAAACCCTAGGATAGAGCACAAAGTGAGGATGAGAATGCTAGGAGGATTTTGTAGTGTGGATCTTGATGGTAAAGTCCAAGGTTCCTTTGTGACCCTTGATAGTCGACAAGGAGGAATAAAAAGTGTATTTGATAATAAAAAACAAATGAGATGCATAATAGGGAGTTAGGTTACAATATGAATCAAGGATTAGGAATAAGGAAAATAGTGTACACAAGTAAAAGTAAGCTTGATTCTCTAATGCTAATAAGAAATAAAGAAAATGGGCATAGCTTTAATGATTGAAGGGAAAACAAATACTTAGTAAGGAAGATGAAATCCAAAAATATAGTACCAAAAGAAAACTTAAGGTAAGTATAGGCAAATCAAAGGTTGAGGAGTGAGGTTGCCAACAAAATGGTGCCTAAGGAAGCAAAGGCCCAAAAATTTGACACAACAAAGAACTTAACAAAAAAGGTCAAGGTTTTAAGGAATGAATAAAATGGTACCCAAGGAAGGAGAACCCCAAAATATTGACAAATCAAGTTAAAGGACCCAAAAATGTCCCTCGCTTGAAATTTTCATGGATTTTTGCAACTACTAATAGATTAATGAGCACATGGGGGATGACGGGGACAAAAGTGCACAAAGGGACAAGAAATCATCCACTACTACCATATTGAGACTAGAAAATATGAGCACTAACATGGGATCTAATTGAGACTATTAAAGACAAGCCTATTGGAGGAGTTGATCTCCCTCAAATTGAAATTATTTTCACCACTCTACTACAAGAAGTGCCGATTTTTTCCTACATGGATGAGTTTATTAAAACTTCTTGAGGGGTGAAGGCTATTTCCATCTTCAAAATCAATACTACATGATAGTCATAAATAATAGGTGCTAGACATATCCCATGACACGTCATTTATGTCCATATCATCAAGTGATGAAACTTGAAAAAACAAATAGGTTAGCATCAAAGGAATTGAAAGTCATGGAAGAAAGTGAACTTTCTTTATCCATGAATTCATCTTTGTCATACTTGCTTACCTCACTATTACAATTGAATCATTAAATTGTTGATTTACATAAAGAAAATCTTCCTCCTGCAAGTCAAACTTAAAAATTAAAATCTTTGGCACACCATCAAGTTGAGCGATAAGATAATTTCAACTTAGCATATATATTGTTGTCAAACATCATCATCATTTGTAAGCTGGGCCAAATGAATAACTCAAGTTCCAATATAATATTATCATCCATAGAAATAGAATCCAAAACTTCATTAGAAAGGACAATTTTATAGTTAGCATTACCAAGCTCTAGGATAAAAAGCAAGTAGCATACATCATTGTCATACATATTAATAGATTCCATGTCTAGATATAACTTTTGATCTAAACTCTCATTAGCATCATTAGCATAGGAGTCATCTTGAGGCACCTCCAATGATGGAGTGCTTTTTTCTCTTTCTTTTTATCACAATGACCAAGGCAAATCAATTGAGGAACATCTCATATCAACTATATATATGATGAGACTAACAAGGTCAAGAGTGCAAAAAGGGACAAGGATTCATCCACTATTTGTAAAATTGAAACTTCATATTTAAGTGCCAACAAGAAATATCTCTTAGATCTATAATTTATAAAAGATATATTTCAAACAAATTAACAAATCTAAAATTCTTCCAATGCTGAAGTCTAATGAAACTAAAATTCAAATTTTAAAAATTTTAAAAAAATTTAAATAAATTATATTAAACTCCTCGCTTCTAAAATCATTATAATATATTAGAAAAAAATTAAAAATTAAAAACTATTTTTTAGCATTTGAAATATCTCAAGGTTGAATTACAATGAAAACCAAACTACGTCCAATAAACATTTTGAATGGATATTAATGTTGGCTTTGGGCATCAATTTCAAACACATTATTAAGTGATATTCTAGTTTATAATAAATTGTAGATTTAAAAGCTCTTAAACCAAAGTCCTTCCAGATTAGGAAATTAAGGCCCAAGTGGAAGCCAATAGATGATGCCCTGACATGCATTCTCATAAATCTCTTCTACTTTGAAACAAGCTCGTATTGCAGATAACTGCAAAAAAAACTGACACTCGGTCTCGGCTTTGCATGCTTGAGTACGATTCCAACTAAAACTCCTGATCCATCAAACCAGATAACTGCCTTCACTAGAGAAACAAAAGGTTTACAATAAAAAATAGATTAAATATCTCAGAAGTAGAGCAAACTTCTCTTTCAAATGATTATAGTATTTACTAGGAGTAGATTTAATCAACATTCTAAAATTGTGCTCCTAAAACATGATGAAAATAAACATGGTAGAAGACAAAACTTAGAATAGTAGCAATAATTATCCTCCATCAGTGCTCCTCTGTTTGAGCCTGGCCATCTTTAACCCATCCTTTTCCTTTACTGTGAACACAGTGCATAAATTTACAACACAAAATATTAATAAATATAAAATAATGGAAGGAAATATATTGCATGCTTCCAATTTATGGTGGTATTGCATTGTTTAGTCTACAAAAAGTTCAATAAAAAACAAACTTAAAACAATATATAATAAGCATACATAATGTACTTCTGTGTTTTGATATTAAAACATAGGATGGTTGATTTAGAGGATCCGTTATGACCTTTCCAGTGCTGCATGGTAACTCAAATTATTATACTTGCAAAAGATATTAACAATATAAAATAGGGAGAAGAATATGGCATGCCTCTATTGTATCATGGTATTGCACTGTGAAACAAATTTGGACATAATTTAAGCTTTATATGTCATGAAGAAATATTAAGACACCTCTGCACTTTGAAATTGAATGTTGAAACATTGGTAATTTAGAAGATCCCTTATGCTGCAAATCACTCTCACGTTTCTTCTCACCTAACCATTCTTCCATCGATAGTGTAATGCCATTAACCACTGCACCGCCTCTATGACTTGGTGAATCCAGATTTGTTGCAAGTGATACATCTCCGTTCAATTTGGCATAACCAATATTATGGCACAGAATTTTAACCTTTAATAAACAGACAAAGACATTACAAATCTGTTTTAACGATCTTTTCATTTCTCAACTTTTTTAACAATAAAGGTTAATAGATTAGTATAGATACTTTAAATACATATATCTAAAAATTATGGAGAAATATCTATTTGAGCTACTTCTTGCTGCTACGTCAATAAAAACATAGTCGGAAGAATTTTATACATGAAAAAGAATTGCAGGCCTTCATTATAGTGTGGTTATTGCACTCTTCAGTCTGCCAAAAAATTAAAGAGCAAACACAGATAAAGCAAATGCTATGCAATGCATAAGCATGAGACACCTCTGCATTTTGATATCGAAACATACGGTGTAATTACCAGACCTGTAACAGCCATCACAAGGTGTTCAATTTTTTTCAACGCAAAAGACGAAAAAAAAAAGATATAAATAGATTTATACCATGAAATTACACCATTAGTCTCCAAAAAAATTTAAGAGGAGACATGGGGACATGTTCAAAGCAAATGATATAAATGATATAAAACATATAGGTATTATGGTACCTCTGTACTTTTTTGAAAAGGCTAAACACTTTTGATCCAAAGTTACGAACCGGTATAACACCCCTGCACCTTTGAAAAGGGTAAATGCTCTTGTTCCAGAGCTATGAACCAGTATAGCACCTCTGCACTTCGATATTAAATGTTGAAATGCAGTAATTTGGACAACAACCTGAAATTCAGTAATTTTGAAGACCTTTGAAAACCCCAGTAATTTTGAAGACCCTGGAATTCAGTAATTTTGAAGACCTTTGAAGACCCCACCCCAGTAATTTTGAAGACCCTGGAATTCAGTAATTTTGAAGACCTTTGAAGACCCCAGTAATTTTGAAGACCCCAGCTGCAAGTTTTTCTCGCGTTTCTCTTCATCCAATTGTTCTTCCATTGATGGTGAACTGCCATTACGCATTTATCTATTTTTATCCCTTGCTGACTCTAGTTTTGTGCCCGATGAAACATGTTTGTTCAATCTGGCATAACCAATATTTTGACACAAGAAATTTAACCTTTAATAAGCAGAAAAATTATGGAGGACATAACTAATCTGTTTTAGCATTGATACGGTTGCTGGAATGGTTCTCAACTTCTGTGCGTGTACAAATTTTGTTTCACAACATCTTCATCCATTGGAAATTGCACCCACGTGCCAGACTTCAACTTATCCTCTGCCACTTTAGCAGATAGAATCTTTTGAATCTCGAGTCCGATACACCGCTTTAAAACCATAAACTTCATGTTTTTCGCAGATTAATGCAATTACTTCACGGGATCATTTGTCAGCGTTGGCAAGCTCGAGGAATGTATGGGGAAGATACGGTGAACCCCAATATTTGCTCGTTTTTCTTCTCCTTCCATTTCACCTGCATCTTCATGTTTTCTCTTATTTGATTCCATACACATGACCTTGCCACATTGTTTTGCAGATTTGTAATCAAAACTTACACTGTGAAACCCAGAAGGAGTTGGTATTGTTTGACTTGCAACTTCTGCAGAATTATCATCTGGGTTTCCACTACTAGACTCTGTAGACGTAGTAGCTACTGTTTGATTTAGATCTCTTGCAGAATCATTTCCAGAATTTCCATTTTTACTTCCGGGAGAAGTATTCCCTCTTTGATTTGTAGCTTTCACAGATCTACATGATACTGCCCCACAAGGAAATAAATAAGATGGAATTTGCCTGTGGCGAATATGTGATATAAAAACGTCCATCCCTGGTTTCCAGATAGGATGAAAGGCCAGAGAGAGCTTAAATGCATATATAGGGTCACGAATATCAAACTGCTGACCTTCTTGTGCTGGTACTCCTTGTGAGCGTTGTAAACCCATATAATAAGTACAATGTGATTTTTGAGAAGATGGGTTCCTGTAATCATAAGGGTAAGGGTGAACCTGCAGCGTCCCACATGTAAACCTTTCAATCTGCAAAAGTAAACAGTAATTTCAAGTATAGATAGATTATAAATAATAAAAAACACAAATATCAAATAATGAAAGCACAATTTTATGCTACCCTTAAAGTAAGGTGCCTTAACCGAGACTTAACCCAGTCCTTCCAAGTCCTCAGATCATCTTGATTTGCAGCTACAATGTCTATTTGCAAATAATTTTTGTACGACTTAAAGAAACTGTAAGGCTTAAAGAGAAAACTCCAGTCTGCCTTATTCATCATAATATCCTGCCAGAAACCAAATCACAAAACTCAATTTCACCAGATAGGAAAATACGGCAACATAAATGACATTCTACAAAACCATACCTCACAAATCTTGTTTGCACTCTTGAACTGCTCTGTCATGACTAGAAGTGTGCTCTGGGTTACGTTGTAGCTAGAGTTCATGCATGGATATGATGGTGTGATTATGGGCATGAGATGGTTTCTATCCCAAGGATTTCTCCTTGGATCCCACACAGTTAGTCCTAAAGTACCCTCCTCTATAGAACAAAGCATCACAGGATTTGGCCAGTGCCATTGAGTATAAACACGAAAGAATCTTTCCACCAGCATGCTGGGAATAGCATTTGGATACAACTGACAAATCTGAGCAACTAATAATGCCCAGTTCACACCACCCAAGAATCCCAAAACCTGTCAAAAGCCACATTTTATCACTATGAATGTTCAAGGAAGTTGCTAAAATATATCTTAAATACATTCATGTTCAATTATTACATTTATTTAAGAATAGTTAATAATTATAATAACGCTCATACTGTTACACTTCACCTCTTGCTGTCATAAAAACAGCAATCATATATCATAACTCACATTTGAGTATAGACCTCGCCTTTTAGCCCATAGTTTCATACATTGAAGTGTTGTTCGAAAATGCTGCAAATACATATATTAAATTAATATTCACGTTTAAAAAGAAACAAATTAGCAATATCAGTACAATACAGTACACTATGCCTCGCCTCAATATTTGGTACACAATATCAGTGCAGTACTGTACACAATGCCTCACCTCAATATTTGGTACAAGACGCAAGATCTGTTCTGCAACTCTACATCCATTGAGACTCACTACACTTTGATCATCAGTACCTTGCAAAACTGACTCCTTAGAAATATCCAAATCCTGCAGATAAATTAATATCTCTGAACCATCAACGATTCAAAAGTGACTAACTATAAAATTAAAAAAATGAATAGCTAAATAATCACGATTGAATAAAACAGAAATTTATGCTCTTGATATAGTATTCCTGATGTAATAATTGTCTTGAAAATATACTACACGAAAAACTAATAAGTATGAATTTTAATATAAAAAGGACAAGTTGTGACACATTGTAAAACAAAAATTTATTTCCTGCAAGAATTAAAGTAACTCACTTCTGGTATAACCCAAAGTGATAAGCTAGCATACAACAAATCAATAGATATCCCTCTGAACTTGAACTTCATAACAGGCACATATGCGTCAGGGACAGGTTGAAGTTCAGTGACTTCTGGAATAACAGCCAACATCTCGTGCAGACTGATAAAAAAGTCCTCCTGTAAAATAAATGAAACTTAATTATGACATTGAAAATTATCTTCAGAAACGTGGTCTAGCTACATGTCTTGTACAAAAAATAACAAATTCCACAACATGGAGCTCCCCACTAGCTATTTCATAAACATGAAAGTGATATGTAAAACAGTATTACCATTTTCATAATTAATAGCCGAAAATACCTACCTCCCTAGTCACATAGCATGGCCCTACACAAAGAGTATCCAAATCTGCTCCCGGGCCATGAACCTGAGAACATTAAAAAAGTAATCATTTGGGCAGGCAAAATTCTATTCTCATATCTGCATTATTCATAAAAAAATAATGAATTAACATTACCCTTTACAACCACACTTACATAAAAACCACATTGTGTGAGTTGTTAAGTGAATGTCTCTTTTCAAGGTGGGTTACAGAACATATATGTGGAAAGGGATAATATTATGAAAACAATAAAATTGCCCTAAATAAAAGCAAAAGAGCATGGTAGAGTTTTGCTCCAACAAACTAAATTGTCCGAAGGTCAAAACTGAAAACCTAGGGAGGTACAAACTTGAAACAATATAATTAAGTTCCTTGTTCTACATTAGATAACTCATTACAAAGTTGGCATTATAAAAAAACAGGACAATAATTGTAAATTAGCCAACCAAAAAAAAAGAAAAAGAGCAATAACTTACAGACAATCTGTACGATCCAAATGTAAAAATTTTAGCATTGGCTCCCTCTACCATTTGATCATCATAACCTCTTTCTTTAGTCACTCGCTTGACCCATGATTTCGAAATCTGAAAAATTCAAGCCAGCAAAGACGACTTTTCATTAAAACAAATCTTATCACATACCCTCAAACCCTTTTACAGTGCTCGGTATTTACTATACTTCAGATAAATCATATGAAATCCCAATTACTTAAAGAAGAATTGAGATTTCTGACCTCAATGTTTCCTGTAATTCAGATACATTACATAAACAAGAATAGGGAATTCTAACCTGATCAATCTCAGCCAAAACTTCAACTCTCAAAGCAGCTTCCTCAGGGCTCTCGTAAAGCCCTTGACTCCTCAAAAACTGGCATATTAAAATTGAAAACCCTGAGAGCCGTATTTCAAAAACATATGCCCCCAATTCAAAACACCCAAGAAAAAAAAGCTGCTAGGCCATGTAATTTTAAACATAGTCCATACCTCTTCTAATTGTTCATTCCTTAAACGATCTTTCTCGGTAGGACCCGCCATTGATAAAGGACTCACAATGCCATGCTGTCGCTCCTCTCCAGCCATGATCACAGAATCCTACAAAACACCAAATATGCCCTAGAATGCCTTGTTACCTGCATAAAGCCAATTTATTATAAAAGAATTTTTTTGTGTGCAATCTTCCACTTCATTTAATTGACACAGGTTATTAATTCACATGTATTCGAGCTTCAAATTAAGAAACAAACATAAAATTTGAAAAAAGATTTTCATGGATAACCACTGTTGACCCAAAAAAATATTCTGAAATACTATATCAAAAAAACTAAAATAACATGATATATCTGGAAAAGCAATGGAGAAAGAAGAAGAAAAACTGAGGCAGATGAACGAGTGACAATTCAAAATAAAAGTAGCCGGGAATGCACAGAGCCCCAAAAACGGTTGAAAACCATAATGCATGCTCAATAGAACAGACAAAACAAAGATTAAAAAAAATTATGGGAGATTTACCACTTGCAATATTCCCACGCAGACACTAGGTTTACTTTTCTTACATCTTTTTGGATCGTGTTTTGTATTTATATTATTAATAAGAGTTTTTTTCTTCTTTTTTTTGCTTTAAAGTTTTCCTAAATTTAGTGTCGGCTTGTAATCATGCATGCGAGAAAACTATTTGTGAGATGGAAGTGAAAAATAGTTATTACGTTTTTTTTGGTTTTTGTTTTCAATTGATCTCACAAATAGTTTCTAGCATGCATAATCAAATCAAAAAATAAAATAAAAATTTCACTTCCATCTCACAAATAGTTTTCTAGCATGCATGATCAATTCAAAAAATAAAATAAAAATTTCACTTCCATCTCACAAATAGTTTTCTAGCATGCATGATCAATTCAAATAATAAAATAAACATCTCATAAATAGTTTTCTAGCATGCATGATCAATTCAAAAAATAAAATAAAAAGCCTAACTCCATGTTGAAATTTAGAAATCTTTTAAAGAGCATTCTATATCTATATATTTAAAAATTAAAAATTATTAATTTTTTAAATAAATATATTTAAGATATTTCTATCAATTCGCTTAATATTAAATATATAATGTTTAAAAAATATTATTTTCAATTTTATTTTTAAAAATATTATTTTTAATTTTATTTATAAATATATTGTGTATTATATTTTTAATTTTATTTATAAATATATTGTGTATTATATTTTTAATTTTATTTATAAATATATTGTGTATTATATTTTTATGTATTAAATTATAATGTGTATTTTCTGTCCAAGGGGTTGAGCTTAGTTGGTTAAAGCATTGAGTTCTCAATGTGGAGACCCAAGTTCAACTCTCATGAGGGACACCTTTGTGTGGAATTCTAAGTTGTGACCCTTGGTCTTCCAATTGTTGTTTCTAGTTTGGTGCTCGAAAGGAGCTAGTATGTAATAAGTTTGTAATGTGGATGCTCGAATGAGCAAAAAATGAACTTTGTGAGCAAAAAATGAACTTTGTGATTCTATGATACTTAATACAAAAAAAAATGTGTATTTTCTATTTGGACACCGAATATCATAAAGTTGTCTTTTGATGCAAGAGTTTGTATAGTTCATATAGCGCATGCACATGCTAAATAACACTTGTCTAATCAAAAGTCCTAGAAAATACACTTTGGTGCAAGCACCTTCCCTTGTAAAGCATTTGCAATCCTAGCAATATAGATGTACTTAGTAGTTGTTCTATATCATTATATTTTTCATTCTTTTTTAAGTTTTGGGATTTTACCACCAACATACATCACTTCTAGAGATCTTTGTAATATTTTAATATCATTTTTTCGGTTCATTAATGGAAGACAAACTATAAGACTTCTAACGTCTATTGTATGATTATTTATCTAAAACATAATATTGAAACACTTTTTATTTTCTTTTATTTACATTTTTTATGGGAAAATAAAATTGTATTTTAAGATAAAGGACTCAATACTTGTGTATTCTTTTTCCCTCACATTGAAAGGTGATCTTGGGAATAAAAACTAATCCTTGCAGTCATTAAAAATCACATATCACATTTTTTAAAGGTAAACTAACCTGTTTGATTTGTTTGTGTGATCTAGAAATACTTACTCTCTTCCCTCGGGCCAAAAGGTGACATTGGGAATATAAAACATTAATTTTCACTCTTTTTTCCCCAAAAATATCAACTTGTGTATACTCTTTGAAACCAAGAAAGGTTGATCATTTTCCTTTAGTTTCCTTTTAGTATGCCTATCTTGGATTTAATCAATAAGTGGTGACCCAAACCCTCACATTTTAATCAGGCATATAAATTAGGGAGATAATTTAATGGTTCTCCCTAGGTATGAATTTATTTGTTTGGTCTAAGATTGCAAGAAACTTTTATACCTTGAAAGTGATGGAGTGGCTTATCCTCATGTACTAATCATTAGATAAACACTTTCCTTCATATTATTAGGCTTCACATATCTTTACATATTTGAGAACATTCCTAGAATATATTCTATAATCCTAGCATAATAAACCTTTTGGTTGTACATTGTAGTGCATTGGTAAGTCCAAATAGTTTTGAGAAGTTACTCTATACTTCTTAAAATAGATTAGTAGGCCACAAACACTCAAATATCAAGTTTTTGGTTACCACCTTGAGATCAATAGGACATACTATTTATTCTTGGGTCAAATAATATTTTATGGGATCAAAATACTAAACACTCCTAATTAGGTAAACTAGGGTGTTATCATGTTTTGTGAAAACTTGTTCAAAATTTCTAAAAAAGTATATCAAAAAAATTCCAAAAATATTTAAAATTTATCTCAAAAGCTAAAGGTTAAAAAGTACAGCAACAAGCTAAGTTACACACCTAATCTATAATACTCATCTTGTGTATAAATTAGACCCGTCTCATCCATAAAAACAAAAATCAAACTTCAAACCTCTAATTGAAGATCAGTGTCAAACATTGATTATTACTAAATATTCCCAAAATTACCCACCCCAAACCAAGTAATTTAAGGTTTAAACCTTGATCCTCAAATTGAATGAATAAAAAAACACATTTATTTAATCATCAAATGATCCTTGTAAAACCAAAATAAATCACCCTAATGATCCCAAGGTCCTTGACCTTAATTCTAATCAACAAGTTGAATTTCTCCTTCATGTTTTCTCAATCAAGACCAAAATTGAAACCATCTAAAGGTCATTAACCTTAATTATATGTTGAAAAATCAAAATCTTCATTATCCTTTAAGTTCCTAGACCTTGGCCAAATAAGAACTAACACCTCATCATGTTACTTTAATCAATCCAAATAAAGTCAAAAAAATTAAGTTACGTAATCAAAAAAATATCTACACAAATCATTCTCATCATTGAGTTACATAAGGTCCTTGGAATCCATCTAATTTACATTAATTTACTTAAAAATTTATGATCTTGAAATAAAATTTGAACCAGATCTATCTCTCATCATAGAATTAAAAGAAAACTCACTTCAACCACAACATAAAATCACCTTTTTTTTCGAATCATGAAATCACAAGTGTGATTAAAGGTGGATTTAATCGAGATAACCCTTTTCGACTTGGCCATGTATGTGTTGGAATAATTTTCCACCATAATTTTCTCAATCTTGTTGGTGATATTGACATTATTCATGATGAAATCGAGTGGATAGGTAAAAGCATAAAAAAATTGACACTTCTGGCAAAAAAACTAGTTTATAGAAAAATAATTTTAGATGGAAAGGTTCTCAGTAGAAAGATTTTTCCTAGAACCACATGGCATATATGTGGTGCTAGAATTTTGCCAATATTATTTATTTTTCTTTGTGAAGCCCCACATTAAATATTTATCACAATGTAACATACAACGCATTAAGTGGCCACATGAATGTTAACCCCATGTGATGCATATATCCCTAGGTTCACCACTAATAATAATAAATTAAATATTTAACATTATGCAAGGTTTACAACACCCATTTCCTATAATTCCTCCAATTGTTGTATACATTACATTAGGGGTAAAAGACCTAAACTAAAACATGAATAAGCGAACAATCCATCTTGCCACATATGTCATCAAGGAATCAAAATGTTCCATGTGCTCATCAAGATACCTACACAAGATAAAAGGTGACCACCATCTTAAGCATGGATTCTCTTATCCTGAATTATGCCATTGTATAAAGATAAGAGCCCTTCCAAAGAGGTCCCAAATAAATTTTAATCTAAAAATTACAATCCTAATGTCATTGGTGATTTTAAAGGACGGGTTGCTCTGCAACAACAAGAAAATTTCCATTTTCTCGGGGACTGTTGGACACAACCTACAAAGTAATTTCTTGTATTGCCTTGGACTTCATGTTCATTTATGATATTTTGTTTTTGTTTTGTTTACTTTATTTCTAGGCTTAGTTTTCTTTATTTTTTATTTTTTGGATTCAGGATTGATTAAACCACTTACCCTGATTACTTTCCTAAGTGAATGTTCACACAAATGGTCTGATGGTTTGAGCATGTCGTATGGAGAGTGGGCTTATAAATTAAGGGAACAAGGTCACTAATCTTAAGAACCCAAGACAAAGAAAAGGATGAAAGTGTAAAGGGGAAAAAACTTTTAAAGAGGCACTGCAAGAGGAAGAACCGGAAACCCTACCAAAACAAGCAACTTTCAATGTGGGAGTCAGAAAAAATAGTGCAGATGTTAGTGGATGTCAAGGAGGAGGCAACAACATCCAAACCAAAGGAGGTAAGGACCTTGTATTGCGTAGGGTTTTAAGGCTTGACTCAAATGAAGAAATGGTATCTGCTCTTAAAAAAGAGGAAAATAGACTCAAGAATAAAGCCATCTTTTTAACTTGTTTAGATAACAATGCTCTCCCATCTAGAAATTTTTTTGATAGTTGGATGGGGGAAAAGATTGGGTACATATACATGATGCACATGAAAGGAGGACACACAAAACAAAACCTCAAAGGTTAGAATGTTAGTCTCAACCAAAACTAAATGAACCAAATGAACTAAAAACTTTCAAATGCATACCAAAAGAGATAAAGAACAAACAATAGAAGCATAGCATATGAAAAATAAGAGTTAGAAACTCCTTAAGATGCTACCATTGTGCTTTTTGATGTCTCTCCCTTGTTCTTCTTCTCTTCAAGATCCAAAATGCAATGCTTGATTGTAGCTCTCAATTTTTAGCATGTAGCCATGGATGCCAAATGAAGGATTGAATCATTGAAAATGAACTTCTATTACTCTGCAAATGCACAAATAGAATTGTTATGAGAAATATAAGTATGACTGTCTATGCCAATATAGTAACAATACTTAAAAATGCTTCCTCCTTTGTTTGAAGATGAGGGTTCCTTTTATAGGAAAAATGGGAAATTGAAGGGTCAAGATTGATTTGGCTTAGTAAGGGCTAGGATTGCATGAGGAGGGCTTGATCCTCAATCCATGTTTGCAACTTCCACCAATGCAATGGTGACAAGTGGCATCATGAGAAGGTTTGAGAGAAGAGGGAAGAAGCATTAAATGTTTGAGGGGACATGAGGGTAACCTCATGTGGTTAGGTTATTGGATAAAGACTTTATCTAATGCTAAAGCTACTATTCGATGGGTAAATTCGTGTGCAAGGTTTACCCATGGTTAGGCCTTGGTCAAAGGGACAACACCCATGTGGGTTAGTGTGTTGAAGAAGGGAATGGGTGAGATGATGAGTTGAGGGTTAACTTCGGATTAGGATTGTGCATATGATCAGAAGTGGGTTTAGGCTAAAATAGAAGGGTTTAGAAGAAAACTAGTGAGCAAATGGGTGAGGATAAATAGGATTTTAATTAAAATAAATTTCATTTATTTCAATTAAATTTGCAACTTGTATTTGTAGTAAAATGCAAGGGGTGAGTATTTTAAATAAATATTTATTTATTTAAATAGGGATTTTCATTGGGGATTTTAGATTATTTAAATGATAGGAAAAGGGGGTGATCAAATAAATTTATCAATTTATTTAATTGTTCAACAATAGTTAGTGATTTTAATTTAAATAAATTTATAAAACTTATTTAATTAAAATAGTAGAATGGGTTGAAATGAATTAAGTAAATGTAAATTTAATTAATAGAAGAACATTAGTGAATTAAACAAATATTACATATTTATTTAATTTAGTGGACAGATTTATGTGTCTACATTTGCCCCTCTTTGATAAGGTGCATTTTATTGTGTCGTTTCAAAGAAAGATAAATAGGCATGAGAAAAATGCCCCAGGGATGTTAGTTTAGTGAGTGGCATGCCCCGTCAAGAGATGGGCTGAAAATTTTGAAAAATCGGCCAATCTCTCGAAAATTAGAAGGGTGGAATGGTAGAGTAGAAGAATTTGGATTAAATGGTGAAAGAATGGAGGAAAATGGGGTTAATACAGAGAAATGGTGAGCTGCAGAAGTTCCCAAGGCCCACGACGGTGGGTAGGGCAAAGAAGGGTTGGGGCTGGGTAAGGTATATTTGGGCTAGAAGGGTTAATTTGGTCTCATTTTTACACTCCTCCATAGTAATTGTGATCTATGCCAGAGACCTTTTGTGAGCAACGTGCAACAGATAACATGGTGATTCCAGTAGCAAACCATCAATTAGAGCAGATTCGGACGTACTAGCGGCCAGCTGACTATGGGCCAACGGTAAGTCCAGTTTGGATTTTTTCATTTTGAGTCATTTTTAGCTAGGCAAAGTAAAATTGAGACGAATGCGCTAAAACTCTATTTTAGCACCTTTGTTCAATCTTGTAGCGCTTTTGTGCCAATTTGGCACAATCGCGCATTAGTTCTAGCACTAATGTAGATTTAGCACTTTTGCATAAGTAGTTCAACGCTTTTGATTTTTGTTGTTTTAGCGCAATTGAGGATGTTTTTTAGCGCATTTGCTTCATCATTTTAGCGCTTTTGTTGAGTTAAAATAGCGCTTTTGTTTTGGATGCCCAAGGTGGATTTTAATTGCGACAGTGGATGTCAGTTTGTGGTTTTTAGGTTGTTTGTTGCATTTATTGGATTCATTGTACCTTTTGAGACTAGGCAATTGATGTAAATGCATGTTGAGTCTAGGTGTGCATGAGTTGATTTACCTATTGAGACGTGAGATACTTGATCAAAAAGTATCTGGTGAAGTCTAGGTATTAGCTAATTATAGTAGCAAAAAGGCTGGCATTGTCACTTTGTGTGTCTTTGTAGGAGAACCTAGGTGTATTGCAGGCCCGAGAGAGGCATCCTGCCACTCAGTGTCTGTGGGACCAATTGACTAAGCTGGATATCGATGCATAGCTGCTACTACCCTGTACGACATGATGCACTTAAATGTGATTCACACCAATCACAGACTTCTGACTGTGTTGGCTAAGAGGTGGCACAACGAGACTTGCTCCTTCCATTTGTTGATGGGGGAGATTTCAATCATGTTGGAGGACATATGGAGGATTCTTCATATCCCCATCATAGGTGAGCTTGTTGGTGTAAATAATTATTCATCTTGGATATTATTACACCTTACTTAAGTTTACTTAGGAAATGCATTTCATAATAGTTTGGGTATGAGACACTTGGGTGTTTGTGCCACATTGGCATAGTGTTTGTAGGAGAATTTCCACCTTTTATGGTGTGATCTTGTTGTTACACTCCACATTCAGTGGGTGATCCACCTCATGTGGAATATTATATTGTTTCTCCTACCTACCCACACCTATTTCCTACCTACCCTTGTTTCTTATTGAGCCACATGTCATGTTTGTGTGCTCACATATCCATATAGCCTTGCCTATATAAGCAGGCTCATCTACATTGTAAACAACAACAATGATTGATGATCCAATTGATCAGTATTTTCATCTTGATAGAATATAGTTTATTTCTATCATATATTTTGTCTATCTTATTTGTGCTTTCCATTGCCTCTTGATCTTGGCAAAATCTCACATGGTATCAGAGCCATTAGAGTGTCATTGGTTTGTCAATTGAGAGAAATTTGATCCTATTTGGGGTTTGCATTTTGGAGCTTTCTATTACAGGTTTTTATTGAAGCTTGATGGGTCAAATATGAGGTCACCATTGGATTGAGGAGGACCAAGAAAGTCAGTTTTGCCTTTTGGTTCATCCAAATCGAACTTCGGAGGCCAAATCTAGAGGCATTTGAAGTTTGACGCTGCAACAGAAATTTTCCAGAAATTATAATTTTGCAGACAATTTTTAAATAGTGATATCTCACTCATCCGGACTCGTTTTTACGAGCAATTTTTTTTGTTTTGGGGTAGTTTCGTGATCTATACAGTGGTGTAGAATTTTTCTGATTTTCAGATATAGGTTTTTTGAAAATCACGAAATCCTGATTTTTACAACTTTGGAGGCTTCGTTTGGGCTCATATGGACTCCTTTTCAGGTGCCATTTTTTTTTTAAAGTGCATAATTTTTCATCTACTTTCATAATCTGCCATCTGTTTGCAGTGATTTTAAGTAAAAATTGTACTTTCTATATTTGGCCATTTTTGGCATATTTGGTACTTGCATTTTGCTTGGATCTCAGTTTAGATCACTAGCAATATTTGTTGAAGTCTCTTAGATCTCATTTTGAGAAGTTGTAAATTGAAATCAGAAGTCCACTTTGCCTTGTTTTGCAAGTGGCCCATTGTATACGCACTAAGTATAAAGTACCAAAATCACCATTTTGGGGGAATTTCTTGATTTAGTATTTTGGGGGGGTGTCTTGTGTGATTGTGCCTCTCTCTATCTTGTGTTTTTTCATTTTGGTGCTATGGGTTCTCCTAAATTTCCACTTTTAACTCCTCATAATTATGCATCATGGAAAATTAATGCATGGAGTAAACTAATGGAAAAAGGACTCATTCATTATGTAAATGAAACTATTATAGCACCACCTGATCCTAAGGCCGATCCTAATGCTCAAATTGAATGGCTTACTAAGAATGTTATGGCACTTGGAACTCTTAGAAAGTATGTATCAGATGACCTAATTTTTCACATTGATAAGTGTACAACAATTAAAGAGGCTTGGGATATTTTTCAGAAATTGTATGGTCAAGTTGATGAGATTAAGGGCTACAAGCTTGATAGTGAACTCACAACTTTGGATCCCAAGGATTTTGATACAATCCAAGATTATGTAACAAAAGCAACTGATCTAAGAGCAAAGCTAAAGGATTGTGGAATTGACAAAAAGGATGCTCAATTGGTTTATAACTTGTTGGACAAGCTTCCTTCAGAGTATGCAGCCTTTGTATCTAGCTTTCACACCCATAGGTTAGCTCAAGGTTCCTCATACACTTCTCCCTCATTTGATTCATTCACGAAGATGTTGATACTTGAGCAATCTAAGTTGACCACGATGGGGATTCTCAAATCTTCAAAGTCACAAGCTTTGGTGGCTAACAAAGGGAATCAAAGTAATCAAGGAAAAGGCAAGAATCAAAAGCAACCTAAGTCTAAACCACAATAAGATGGAGCACAATCTTCCTCTCCACAACAAGGTGATTCACCATTCTTACCTAAGAGGAAATCATATAAGGACAATCTTTTTTGTGGATATTGCAAGAAGTCAAGACATGATGAACATCATTGTTACAAGAAGGATATTGATGAGTTGAAGAATCTTCTTGAGAAGAACAAAATCAACCTACCTTCTAGAATGTCTACATCGGCTTCTTCTTCCAAGGATAAAGGAAAGGATCACTCTTTTGGGACAGATAAAGGAAAGGGACAAGCTCTTTGTGCTACTACAAGTTATGATTCAAGGAGATGGCTTCTAGATTCAGGGGCTTCTCATCATATGGCATCTTTGCAGTCTATGTTTTCTACATTTGAGCCTTGCCACATGCCACAGATTTTGATGGGCAATAATACATACATGGATGTGATTGGGAAATGATCTATTGCCATTGGGGCTAACTCCTTCAATGATGTGTTGTGTGTACCCCACTTGAAAAACAATCTTCTTTCCATTTATCAAATCACACATGGGGCAACTAGGAAAACTATGGAGTTCACAACTGATTCAGTTATCATTAGAGACTTGGAGTGTGGAGCTATCATTGTGACTGTGGTGGTTGATCATGCATCTCAGTTTTACTCTTTTTTCAGATTTTGGTCCTATTGATGAGGTTGATTCTTCCTATGTTGATGATTCAGATTTTGAGGAGAACTTTGGGCATTTGAACTTGGGGATTCTCACATGTGACCCCGTTCTTGAGCCTTGCATTTCATCTCCTTCTATTGATATCACACCACCTATTGTACCTGATGCTGCAACTAGTGCAATAGTTTTGCCTTCTTATGATTCAATGCAGCAGGATATTTCATGTCTTCCAGCTTCAGTTGATTGGGATGCCTACTTGACAGACATTGTAGGTTTGTTTGTGGAGTCCTACATTACATATTTGGGAGACACCATTGATGGCATTCATCTTCTCTTTGATGAGGATGATCCTTCTTTGATTGTTGCGAGGGATCACTCTGACCCTCTTGTGCATTCTCTACATGATCAATCTTTAGAGGTTGACATGATTGTGGATACTTTTTTACAACACTTCGAGGAGGTCTCTTTATCTTTTGAGGAGACATATGAGTCTTTGGACATTGTTCTACATTCATCTCCACTAGATCTTGGAGTGCCTTTTTCAGTAGTGTGGCACAATTTACCACCTTTGGAGGGGGTAACCTTCAACGTCAACATGGGGACACTTGAGCAGTTTTCAAAGATTCCTTTCATCATGAGTATTTTTGCTTCATCTTCCCTTCATGGTTGGGGAGACTTTTTGGATACACCTTTGGTTTTGTTTCTTCCTAAGGGGAGGAATGTGGTTCGACATTCATGGAGCAGTTTCTTCATTCATCATCGAGCTTATATCAATGGTGCAGATTCCACATTGAGGGGGGGGCTTCCTAGTCTCTCTTCTTCTTATCTCATATGGGGGGGACATTTACCTCACATTGGGTTTTGTCCTTCACATACTTCTATGAGAGTTCTTTGTATCTAGTTTTCATCTCTCTTTTGGGGGAGGGTTTTTTCCCATTGGGTTTTTCTCTCTTTCCCCGCTTTGTGAGAGATTTCATTGCATTGGTTTGCATGCATTTGCATTTGTACATGGGTACCTAACATGGCCTTGTAGCTAGGACCCATCTTGCATTTCTTAGTTGCATTGTATACTTTAGTGCATTCCCCTAAGTTGCACTTAAGGGGGGGTGTTGGTGTAAATAATTATTCATCTTGGATATTATTACACCTTACTTAAGTTTACTTAGGAAATGCATTTCATAGTAGTTTGGGTATAAGACACTTGGGTGTTTGTGCCACATTGGGATAGCATGTGCAGGAGAATTTCCACCTTTTATGGTATAATCTTATTATTACACTCCACATTCAGTGGGTGATCCACCTCATGTGGAATATTATATTGTTTCTCCTACCCACCCACACCTATTTCCTACCTACCCTTGTTTCTTATTGAGCCACATGTCATGTTTGTGTGCTCACATATCCATATAGCCTTGCCTATATAAGAAGGCTCATCTACATTGTAAACAACAACAATGATTGATGATCCAGTTGATCAGTATTTTCATCTTGATAGAATACAGTTTATTTCTATCATATATTTTGTCTATCTTATTTGTGCTTTCCATTGCCTCTTGATCTTGGCAAAATCTCACAGAGCTAGTGACCTACGACACACAGATGGGTGATGTTGCACTACGACATATCTTTGTGACTCCTGATCTAGAGGTGTATGATGGTTCAATGCACTGGGAGGATATTGCACAGCTATACGAGTCACTCCCTATTGTGCTTTCTGGTATTATCCGTGGTCTTCTATGTCCTGATCGGCGATCGCATGGACTACCCATTGGTTGGGGATAGGTCATAGAATGGATGGCGAGCGATGGGACCCAATATGTCTATGGCCCATGTGTCCTCACCTACCTATATAGTGACCTGCATGGTGTGGTATATCACGAGAGTACTTCTTTGGGTGTTGGGATCACACTTCTTCAGATCTAGGCATGAGAGAACTTGCCCATTTGCAGATCGGTATGCATGAGGTTTAGGGTGATCGACCAACCCTATGCATATATGTATGGAGGTATGATGACCCAGCCCTAGTTGGGTAAGGTTGAGTTTTGGCGCCAAGCCTTGGATGATTTAGATTTAGTGATCTAGCGACCGTACAAAGACTGCAAGCCTTGGGATGATGATGTCAAGGCTATGCCTTATGTGAATACTACTCGCTTTCTGATTGGTCAGGCATCATATATCATTGAGAGGCACTTGGTTGGTCAGATTATGAGATAGTTTGGGTGTGTACAAGGCATTCCTAGAGGTTCAAGGGAGTATGCTCACATGGTCTATGAGAGATATCAATGGGGAGCAGTTTTACCTTATGATCAGGCCTTAACAGAGTTTTGTAGCCTCCAACTGAGGCCATGGGCATATAGGAAGGACATTATGGATGTCGGGGTCATAAATGAGTATGCTCAGTTCTTGGCAGCGCACCCTTTTTTATGCATTTTAGATCCCATACCACCCTTTGAGGATGAGCAGGAGCCATGACAGGGTAGGAGAAGGAGGAGGAAACTGGATGGGGATAAAAGAGGTGATGGGGGTGGAGGAGGTGATTGAGGAGGTGGAGGAGGCAGGAGAGCTAGGGTTGCGTGCCTAGTCCAATTGATACAAGCTCCACCAATACAAGTAGTAGCGCCAGCACCAACAGAGGCAGTGGGTATGGCAAAGGGAGAGGCAGTCAGGCCAACAGGGCCAACAAGACAGGGGGACCTCAGGGATGCACTATTGATTTATTTATAGTCTCACCTTACTATTGTTTAGGCTTGAATTTGTACCCTAGAGGCAGAGCTAGATGATAGGGATGCGAAGATAGCTTCCCGGGATGTATAGTTATTTCCTCGAGGGGTCAAGGTCACTACCATTTTGAGAGAGTGTGGTGATGTTATGGACCGAATTACACAAGCTCAGGACATGATTCATATCTTAGAGCAGGTATAGGGTCATAGTCCTACTACTGAGGACATGAGGGAGATGCGGCCAGCTAGGGTAGAGATTGATTATAGGAGGGGATTGTATATGGTAAAAATGGATACAACAATGATGAAAGACTAAATGAATTCAACCACAAAACCCTAGCCTAACAACAACAAAGATCCACCATAACATATGAAGATTACCTAAGACAATGCAAATCAAATGAAGTCACAAAGATTATACCATCACATGTCCAATAGGGTTTGGATCTTCATTCTTCCTATCTCCATTGATCTTACTTGATATATTTGCTCTCAGATTTTATATGTGCACAAGAGCTCAACAAAGAACGGAAATGTGGTTGCAAGTAGGACCGTATATGAAAGTACAAAAAGCATAGTGTAGTCGAGTCGTAAGCAGGGTTGAATGCATAGTGAGCCTTTGATAATGAAGGAAGCATCCTCTTATGTAGAAGACACTATATGAAATGGAGGGATAAGATTGAGAGGTGTAAAAGATAAATGGTCGGCTATGATTAAAGGGTAGGTAAAGAAAATAAGAAAATAATAAGAGGGTAGGTAGTGTAGGAATTAAGAGATGAATGACACATGTCATGGGTAGAAAAGATTAATGAATTAATTAAATAAATAAAGATTTATTTAATTAATAGAAGAATTAGGCTAAAATAATTAAATAAATAAAATATTTATTTAATTAGACATGACAATTTTAGGTGTCTACAAGGACTATATGAGCATGTAATGCCCAGTAGTCAGCGTGCCATGAGTTATTCATAGATGCGAGCAGCCATATCCAAGCGATCCCAGAGAGCACAGAGCATGGGTGTTATGGGTCCTCCCACCTCCAATCAATGGTTCCCCAGGTGGATCTGGCGAGAGCGCCTCTTGATTCGTATTGCCTCTTGTATTTGTTATTTTCATACATTGTTACTCATTGATACTTGGATGGCTCTCAATAGCCGATATTTTTGACATCATTGTACTCTGATACATATGTATTCTTTGATGAGAGATATATGATGAGATCCCCTCTGTGGCAGCAATGATATGAGATTCTTATGATAATGATTTGTCGCTTAAGCAAAATGTATGTTGTTTTTTATCTTTTTGATATGCATGATATGTGATGGATCCTATATGTGTTATGATGATGCATTTTATTTATGATGATGTATGTAAGGTGTATGTGTTTTATGTATAACAATTCATGATGATGTATGGATGTTGATGATTTTGATTTATGCTACGATGCTTATGTAGATGTATGAATGCAGATGATTTTGTTTTATAACATGATGCTTATGACTTATTCTGATGATGAATATACATGTGATGGATGCATATGTCTATAATGTATGACTTTATTTGATATGATGTGATTAATGCTATATTTGGATACAATGATGTTAATACAATGAATGGTATGCGATAGATGCAATGTTTGATTTTGAAAAAAAAAGATAAAATGTAATGTGTTGGTGTATGATATTGAATGATGAATTCAATGAATGATATAAATGATGTGAATGAAATGATGGTATGGATGATGTACGCAATGATTGATATATGTAATAACACTAACTGATGATATTTAATGATGAATGCCATATATGGTGTATGTAATGACACTTAAATGATGATATTTAATGATGAATGACATAAATGATGTATGTAATGACACTAAATGATGATATTTGATGATGAATGCCATAAATGATGTATGTAATGACACTAAATGATGATATTTGATGATGAATGTCATAAATGATGCATGTAATGACACTAAATGATGATAGTCGATGATGAATGTCGTAAATGATGCATGTAATGACACTAAATGATGATATTTGTGAATGTAACTTATCAATCCTAAATGTGTGGAATGCACTTACTAATTCTATGCAACATGAACCTAAAATGAAATGGTGTATGCAATAAAAGATGACACTATAATGAATGATGAATTTGTAACAAGATAAATGCAAATGAATGGCCCTAATGTGAATGGTCCTAATGATAATATGAGATCTTATGCACCTATCTATAATGCCAATTATCCTACATGATAAATGAATTATGAAATAAATGCACCAATGCAAATGATCCTCAAATAGTAATGGTTATGCATTATGAATGGATCTAAATATAAATTAATCCATGCACCTAATGAAATGGTTATTGTTCCTAAAAATGTAGATGCTAGATGTAGATGTAAGGTGATGTGTATAATAGTACTTCATTGTGATTTTTGAGGATAGTCCTTCACACTTAGCTTCCTCATAACAACTCTATTCCTTGCATATGCATGCATACAAAATATTTACAATGTATGAATGAATAGATGTGTAGACACCCAAATCTGTCTACTTAATTAAATGAATACTTAGTATTTATTTGATTATTTAACCATTGATCAACAATTAATTAAATTAATATTTAATTTATTCATCTTAACCCTCTTCTCCTATTAATTAAATAAATTGTTCAATTTATTCAATTTATTTAATTTAATTCATTAAACCATGTTATGATAATTAATTAAATAAATAAATCATATTTGTTTAATTAACCCCTCTCCACATTTAAATAAATCAACATTTATTTGAATCCCTAAAATCCTCTCTCTCACATTTAAATAAATAAATATTTATTTAAAATCCCTAAAACCCTCCCACTTGCATTCTCCTACAAATGCAAGCTGCATAATTTAAGAAAAAAATGAATTTTATTTTAATTAAAGTCCCCTTTTATCCTCACCCACTTGCTCACTAACTTCCTTCTAGATTCGTCTAAGTTTCTTCTAGACTCTTCTAAACCCCTTCTAATTAGCCTAATCCCCCTCTCTAATCATTTGCACATCCCTTAAGAAAGGTCACTTCTCAAAACAACTCAAAACTCTTCAATAATCATTAAAGAATTTGTGTCTCCAAAAAGCTAACATCTAAAGTCTTCTAAAACCATTAAAGGCTCTTACATGACCATAAATGGTTAACTCAAACTCAACCTTTGGTTAGAGACTTTCTCTCTAACTCATGGGTCTCTTCAAGCATTCATTGCTTTGACCATGGTTATCCCTTTTACTCTTGCACGAGAGTTTATTGATGCAGAGCATCTACCATAACCCATTCTAGGACTCCAAACCATGCATGAAGCCCAATGTATCAACACAATTCTTCAATCAGTTAGAGGCATTATCAACATCCTTAACATATTATCCCAACAACCAACCAATAAAAATTTCAATGTATGAGCAATTAAATCTGCATTCAAGCATTATTCCTAATCATTAATTGACTATTGCATCCCATTTATCATCCACAAACACCTTATCCCCAACTTGTAAATGGTTTGTACTAGTAACAAAAATGACAAACTTGACTGTCCCTGTTTTGATAGTGCTGATTTTGTTATTCATATCTTTCTGGCCAGACAATATATTCGAAATCGCTCTAGTGTAGAGGTATATAACTAAGCTTACTAAACCATATCCAAAATTTAGAACAATCCAACAATGGATTTAATATTTATGCCCTCTGCACCTAGACCGTTTTGATAGTTACAGAAAAAACAAGAAATGTGCATGCCCAGACCGCCTAGGGCATCAAATATCTCATAAAATACTTAACCAATCCCATTGAAACTGAATTCATTTGAAATATAATTCAACCCTCTAGAAAATACCAAATTTACAACTATTTCCAATGGTGCAATCAAAATATTTTAGTGAAACTCTCCAAAAAACCCAATTTGGAGGGTTTTATGACAGTTTTATGAAAACTCATCCATTCTCCCTTCATGGTTCACAGATAGGGATAAAATATGGTTCAAAACAAAGTATATTAATTGAGCTACATATTCCAATCAATTTTGGTGTTCATTTAATCCATTTAGCTATAGAAACATGCACTGAAACAGGGAAACAACTTACTATTACAGAGAGAATCAAAGACATTTGAACAAAAACCTTATCTTCCTTCATTGAAACTCCAACAAAAATACATTGAAAATTAAGTACAAGTCGCATACTTCCCTTTCCACTCCTTCTATTATCCTTACATGGATATTTGCATCCAAACAATGGACCTACAACTCTGAACTATCATCTATCCTACAAAATAATGTGATAGCTAGAGGTTATTTTTAGGATTTAACTTTGCAACACCTCCTCCAACTTTGCCACCACCTCAAATTCAACCATTTCAGCCTTTTATAATATATTTGGCAGTTACAAATGACTCAACCACCTTTATACCAATCAACCACCCATTTACAACTTTGCAAAACATGAGTTTTTTGCTTGACAACATTTAATGCCACAAATGACAACTTTGATGAATATGAACTCCAAATTTGTAAGACTTCACAGGAACCTTCCAAATACATCAAAAAGGACTTCAAATGACCTTTTACAACCTTTTTACCCTTTCATGACTTGTTTATACAAATTTGACCTCATAAACCCAATCAAGACCTTATTAGGACAACTTGGACAACTCATTACAATTGGCTCTTTTAGCCTTACATATGACCTCATAATGACTCAAAATACATTAAAATGACCATATAAACTCAAATATGAGTGAAATGAATCATGGCATGATCTTTAACTTCATGGTGTACCTTTGGGTTAGGTGTTCATGCACCATTTATCCCTTGGATAATAGATTTATCCAATAACCCAACCCACGTGAGGTTACCCTCATGTCTCCTCAGGCATTAAATGCTCCTTCCCTCTCCTCTGAAGCCATCTCATGTTGACACTTGTCATCATGGGATTGGGTTGAAAGCCATCACATGGATCCTAAACCCATCAATCTTGACCCTTCACAAGCTCACTCAATCTTAGCCATTCAATCAACATTTTTCCCTATTAAAGGACCTCATTCCCCAAGAAAAAAAAGAAATTAGAGAGCATTAGAACATTGTTATTATAGTAAAATTTACATAGACATTAGGAGCTTTCTCGTAGCAACCCTTTTTACACTAGCATAGCATTTTTTTATCATCTACAACCATCTTGAATCTCCATATGGCATCCATGGATAGTGCAAAAAGTTGAGAGCTACACTCATTTGGGACTTGGAGAGAGGAGAAACAAGGGATAAGTATCATAAGGCATCATGGAAGCATCTTAGGGAGACTCTTCTCCTTTCTTTTGTTTTGTTAAACTTCTTTCATGTTTTTTGAAATCTCTTTTGATATGTTTGGAATGGTTTTTAGTTCTTTGTTTTGGTTTTTTGGTTGGAACTAACTTATTAACATTGAACTTTGTTTTTGCCTTGTCCCCATTTCCACAACATCATTTGGTGAACCCAACGTGAATCGAAGACTAAGAAGTTAAAACTTTTTAACTGACCATTCTTAATCTGCAGATTTTCAAGCATAGGTTGCGCTTTAGCACTTTCATCTCGCGAAGTGGCACTTTTGTCTCTGATTTTGCGCCTGGTTTTTACCTGCATAGTAGCGCTATTGTTCATTTTAGCGCTTTTGCTGTCTATTATAACATTTTTGTTTTAATTTAGCACTTTTGTTGTCTGTTGTAGCACTTTTGCACTATTATTGCACTTTCACTATAAGTTGTAGTGCATTTGTATAATATTAGCGCTTTTGTTTTCCCTCAGATTAGCACTTTTGTATTAGGCAGAGAGCTCATTTTTGTAAGAAAAATGAAGTTTTAGGCCTGTCAAGCCCACCATTTTGCCTAACCTTTTGAGTGGATTTTGCAAGTCTAATAGTTTGTTGCAAGTTTCGGAAGGAGTTAGTTTAAAAACATTTTAATTTCTTGGGTTTTAAAATTAATCTTTCTTGTTTTTAACAAAAGGAATAAAATGAACTTCACATTTTCTATTTGGTGCACCTAAAACACAACTCAAATTTTCCCTTTGGTGCATAAAAAGTGATGAATACTAAGAGGGGGGGTGAATTAGTATACCAAAAAATACTGAACTCAAACTCTTAAACAGTTTAGCAGTTAACCGGTATAATAGATTTACTAACAAACCGGTTAAGACAAATGCAAGCCAAACAAAAAATAAAGCATTCACCCACAAGAGGAAAATCACCATAACACAAGATGTTTTGATGTGGAAACCCAAATGGGAAAAACCATGGTGAGCAGAAACTCACAAGTAACTATCTGCAGAATAGAAACCAGATCGGTTAAGGTCATACAATGTTCTTCACCAGAACAGATCCTATTAGGAATCTAGATCTATGTTAAGAGATAAGTCTTGTTAAGGACTACCTTGTGAGAGGATTTCAGATTCACAGTTGTGAACCACCTTGTTAGAGGATTTACAAAGGATTTGTCAGGCCTACCCGGTTAAGGGTTTCAGACTTGTCAAAGATGTGAGTAATCAACAAGTGAGTGATCTAGATACTAGCACAGTATGCTTGGTTAGATCCATGATAGCTCATTGTTCACGCATTTCACCATTACTTCAGTCTTTCAATATCTCCACACTCCTACTCTTCACACATACCTAATCTTCTCTTATGTGATCGCACATACAAAACGTTATCAACAACTAAAAACCTAGACATGATGTCCTTATAAAGGAGTCTGATTTCATGTCGGTCCAATAGGATTACATTACAAGTTCCTAGGTTCAGTGCATCTAGACGCATTTGGTAACATGACACAAAATCACCGCCAAAGTGTCGGTGGATGAAAACTCATCACAGAAATACCGGTTGGTAACTCATCACAGAGTAATATCAGTTCATACATTTTACCAACTGCTGGTTGTCAAAATGAAGACTGGAAAAATGTTAACTACTGCTTTGTTCCTTTGTACCACTTTGAGATCCTCGAACCGCTTGAGATCTTCATACCGCTTTGGGTCTTCAGTCAGTTTGTGACCAGTAAACACCTTCTACAAAACATTGATAGTCTACAGACTATAATACATAATAACGGTTGGAACAATTACCAGTTGAGAATAACTCATACATAAAGAAAGTGATCACAAAATAGGTGTGTGTCCATCAATGACAATCACAACATCATCAAAAATGCCAACAAAAAGAACTTAATCTTTCTTGTTTTTAACAAAGGGATTACAAATGAACTTCACATTTTCTATTTGGTGCACCTAGAACACAACTCAAATTTTCACTTTGGTGCATAAAAAGAACTTAATCTTTCTTGTTTTTAACAAAGGGATTGAAAATAACTTCACATTTTCTATTTGGTGCACCTAAAACACAACTCAAATTTTCACTTTGGTGCATTAAAAAAACTCCAACCTTTCTTTTTTTTCAACAAAGGGATAAAATGAACTCCATTATCTTTTGGTGCAACTAAAAAAACTCAACTTTTCATTTGGTACATAAAAAGAACCTCACATTTACCTTTTTTGCTACAAAGGCTACATGACTTTATTTTTGTTGACCAGGTTTACTTTCCAAAATTTTTGTCAAGTGTCAAAATCATTTGCTATCTTGGTTAAAAAGAACACCATATATGTTGGAGCAACATCTCCAAGTAGCACAATAGATCATATTGCAATGAAAGGTTAAAAATAACAAGTGTCTTTTGTGTTTGGCACGCTTGTGCAAATTTGTAGAGTGGTCTCAATTCTAACACACACAATCCTCTCACTTGGCTCTCATGGTCCTAGGTGCAAGAGAAAAGTGTTAGTAACACTCTAAATTTTCTATTTTTATGAGAGGCCTGCCAAGAGACACATCACTCTTGGGATGACCTTGAGTGATAAATCCTTCGAGCCGTTATAGAAATCAAGTAAGAGTGAAAGTTGTAGCCTTGTGTGTAGTTGTTCCTACAATGTAACTTTTCAAAAGGACATATAGGCCCCACCGTGAGTTACAAGGCTCTTAAGTGAGTCACTGCAAAATGAACTTACATCTAAAGACATCGAACATTACTAGACACCTCTTATTTTAGAAGCCCACCTATTCTATTCATTGAGGATATTTGTGAAAAGTTTAGTGCAAGAGCATAGATGGTTTTTCTCCCAAGATACTCACCATACATATTTCCTTGAGTAGAAACAAGACTTTTTGAAAGGCTAATTGTAGTTTGATGAAAGTGGTGACTCCCCCATCATAGGGACCACCTATCTGTTATGCTCACGCAAGACTTGGTATATCACATCCTAACTTGCTACGGCGGGATACATAAGGTATGTAGTACCAAAGTCAAAGAAATATCAAGTTGTGGGCTAAAAATATCACAATTGGCCATTACCTTAGGGATTAAAAAGTATTTGAGTTGTCTTCATCTTGTTTCATACCAGTAAAAATTTGGGTCGACTTTAGGCCTATGAACATACACACAATATCAGGGTCAAAAATTTCATGATTGGGTTGATTTAGACCCACACCTTTTGTGCCATTTTTGAAAAGGGCAAGAATATGTGCTTGTGTGTTTGATGTGTTTTCTTGTCAAAGGATTCAAACAATTGAAACAAGTTACACCCCAACAACAATCTCAACAAAACAACTTCACACAAGCTAGCCATGCTTCGTGTTTGGAAATCTCTCAAATACGTCAAAAATTCAATTTATAAAAAAAACCAAAAAGAAGCAAAGTGAAAAGAAAACCCAAAAGAGAATAATTTTCTTATACAAAAACCGTAAGTTTTTGTTGAAACATCACACTTTCATCCAACGATATCACGATTTTAGTCACGGTTTTACCGATGAATTTGAATTATAACCACTTGCATCACAAGCTTTCTTTCAAAGAAGGGCTCTATCATATCATCACAATAAAGGTCAACGCATTCCTCCATCATACATTCCACAACTCACAATCACTTATTAGAGATTCCTAGGTTCACATAATCTTCCTACATTTTCTTCCATCTTTCTCACTTCAAAATCATTTCTAAAATCAATCATCAAATTCATAGTCCCTTAGTAGAAAATTCCAAGGTTCACACTCATTCCAAACACATCTAAAATTCATTCAACTCTCAACACAAAGAGGTCTTGTCCTTACTCCTTTCAAATATTGCTAATCATACCAACAAAATTACTTTCTAGTGTGTCTCTACATCTAGGATCAATCATCCTAAAAGGGCATTACTAAACATCTAGATAGGTTAAAACTAGTCCATGAGTGCATCCTCTCATTACAAGGTAGCTTATGTTTGTAACAACACAAACCTTGCTACACCTCATCTCACAATTGTTAAGACATCAAACGAGAAATTCTAAAAAGGACTTTGTTGATACCCAAACTTTAGTGTAGGAGATCAAACATCCACAAACACTTCAACTCATCATCATCATCATCATAAAATCTTGAAACTACAAGAAGAGAAGGGATCACACATACACTTTTCCATTCATCTCATTCTCAACCACACACTTTTTCACCCACAAAAGCATGCTTCAAACATGGCTAGGACTAGGTCTCAGAGTAATCGACAAAATCAAAATGAAATATGGGAAGAAGAAGAAGTGAACGTTAACCCCTTTTCTAGACGATGAGACCCCTACACAAGCACAAATAGAAGACGCCCTTAGCAACCCCAAATTTAACAAACTTTTAAAAGAAATTCTCAAGGGAAGTGTTGATGCCCATTTTCTAAAACTTTCTCAAGGAGCCAAACTTCCTGTTGACTTTGACATATCACAACTTAAGGATATACTAGAACAAGCCCAACATAGCCATCGACAAGAACAAAATCATAGTGAAAGGGAGACAAGGAATACACATAACTATGATGATAACTATCAACACGGCAACATCCCCCCTCATCTTACAAAAATGCATATGTTAAGACAATAGATGCAAGACCTCGCCCAACAAATGCACTCGGGAAGGACACAAAAGCAATATGCTCTCGAAGATATATGTCCATATCCATTTGATAGAAACATATACATGTCTCCTTTCCCACACACCTTCGAAACCCCAAAGTTTGATTAATACAAAGGAATGGGAGACCCTAGAGACCATGTGCGATAATTTTTCTCTGCCTTCTTAGGGGTTGCATATGAGGACACATATTTAATGTGCCTCTTTCCCCAAAGTCTGGGAGGCTTAGCCATGCAATAGTTCTCACGCCTACCCGATGGGATCAGGACCTTATACAAAAATTTATCATTCATCATGTGCATAACATAGAACGGGATATCTCCATGGTTGATCTATGCAATACAAAAAAAAAGAATGGTGATTTATTCTCAACATTCTTACAAAGATGGAGACACCTTTCTAGTAAACGTTCCTTTCCCATTCCCGAAGAGCAATTAGTTGAAATTTTTATTTCAAACTTACATGAGGAAATGGAATTTTACTTAGACATAAAATGTTCTGATAATTTCAAAGACGTCACAGCTCAAGTACTTAAAATAGAGAAATCCCTTATCATAAAGGAACTTTTCAAAATATACAATGACAACAAGGAGGGTCCAAGACTAGCCTACAACAATGACAAACCAAAGTTTTGGGATAAGAACAAAAACATTGTTAACAATGGTGTTGTGGACGCACGAACTACCAAAATCGCCCAACCTATAGTCAAATAGGGGTTGCAAATAATTCCAACAAACCCACTATCAATAAAGGTAACCCTCAAACCAATCCAGGAAATCAACCTTCAAACACACAACAATAGGAACCTAAAAACAAGTACCCGACCTACAAAGCCAATCACATCTACACACCCTTGGGAGAATCTCTTGAAATGATCTTACACCAGCTCATCTCTTCTGATCTTATCACATTAGCTAAAACATCACACTATGAACCACAAGTCAAACCTTCCTGGTGGAGAGATAATGATTATAGTGAATTTCATAAAATAAGAGGGTACAAAACAAACAACTGTCATAGATTAAAGGATACCATTCAAGACCTCATTGAGCGAGGTGACATAGAAGTGGATGGCACAATGCAAAAACTTCCAATACTAATCATACCATGTCCAAAAATCCACTCCCATCATATGAGAAAGGAGGTCCCTCCCATCAAGGTAAGAATCAAGATAACACGGCAAATTATACATGTGCAACCTATACCTATGCTATCAATAATCTTTATGATGCTAATGAAAAAGTTGCTACCATTACCATCAAAGGCAAGGATCCTGCATGCAATGTTGTTACCCATTGTAGAAAGCTTGTCTTACTAGGTGCACCATCAAGTGTGACATATGTGCCCAAACATTATAACCTTATGGACCAATTAGATAAGATGCCAACACTTATCTCCATACTAGAGCTTTTGCGTATATCACCCTCATATAAAACCATCTTAGATCAAGCTCTCCAAGAAGCGTCAGTTCCACCCGACCTCAATACAAATCAATTTCAAGCCATGGTTGGTAGTCTCAAATCATCACCATGTCTCACTTTTGCAGAGAAAGATGATGCATCCTTTCAACAACTGCATAACGCCCCTCTCCACATTAAGAGAATCATACATAAACATAGAATCAAGTGAATCTTGATTGACGATCGAGTTGGCCTTAACATTTGCACATCGCAGTTAATCACAACATTGGGATATGTAGAAGATGCCAGAAAGCGGATCACCATCAAGGCTATGATGATGCAAAACGCTCCTCTAAAGGGTGTGTCACTCTACCAGTCAGGGTAGGACCCATGGTGAAGAATGTGATTTCTTAAGTCCTAGACCTCCCTCTTCCATACAATATCCTATTAGTTAGACCATGGATTTGCGCTATGCAAGCAGTACCATCTACCTACCATCAATGCATCAAGTTTTCATATAGCGGAGTAGAGATTACTATCCTTGGCAATGCCAACCCATTCACTTTTTGCAACCATATAAGGCATCAACCTGATATCATAGTCCCTAGCAATAGAGAAGCCACTGCCTCATCATCTTACATTCACCCAGCAAACCTCACCAATCCACTGATCCCTACACCCAAACAAAAAAAGATAAAAATGAAAGTACAAGATGAAGGCCCAGGAGAGTATACTATTAGTCATCTTTTCTATGTTAGCCAACTACCCCTCTCACCTAGGAATTATGGAAAACCACAATAGTCACTCAAACCACTTGTTGCATCCCATACTACTACACTTAATGGCTTCATCTCAAGCAGATCACAGGAACAAGAAACTATTGATGAAGATTTGGCAGGATGGATCTACAAAGACCCTTCCGACATAGCTAGACAACAGGTCAGGATCCCGACAAAAAGGTATAGTAAAGGTTTTACCCTAATGCAAAAGATGGGCTATGATGGCCATAATGCATTGGGATTCCACAAGAAAGGTGTACAAGAGCCATTGCAACCATTGTTACAACCATGAGATACAACTGGACTTGGATTCAACCCTGGTTTAGGTAGCTCTTCTAAACTCGGGATTGATGAGCTGAAATAATAGCTCTTTTATTCCTATAACTGATAATTTTTTTCCATGTTTTAAGTTGCATATAGGGATAGTGTTTGAGTCATGTGATGTATTAATGTTTGACTATGTGCATTCTGGATGATAAATAAACCCATTAAATCCTATATTGTTTTGACCTATTATTCATGTTTCCATGCAGATTACCATAGGTAATATCATGTGTGAATGTATAAGTCTTATGATTAATGAAAATAGATGTCTGTGCGTGCGTGTGTGTGTGTGTGTGTGTGTGTGTGTGTGTGTGTGTGTGTGTGTGGGTGTGTGTGTGTGTTTGTGTGTGTTTGTGTGTGTGCTTGTATGTTCTATTTTTTAAATTGAAAGAGTAATTGAGATTCTACAGAAGCAGTTATTGCAAGCTAGATGTTGAATCACATCATAAAAGTGGTTGGAGACATTCAAGGAGCAGTTAAATATTCAAAAAACAGAGAGGATGGTGTGCGTAAGAATCATCAAAGGAATAGCAAGGCTATGCTAGATTTATTTATGTTTGTCTTCGACAAACATCAATCTTGTAACATCGCCATGTTATATTCTTGGTTGCAGTTTAGCTGAGTTCCACATTTTCTATGGATTAACTTCTTCTATTAGTAGTCATAAAAAATTTCTGCCTCATTTCATTGGCATGATCTAGATAGTAGGAAATTGTTATAGTTTTCTTATAAATAAAATCCTACACCTCTTCTCAGAGGTTAGACAGGGGTTAGAGACAGGATTAGATAGCACTTTTGAAACTTGAAGCATTTCTTTCATTTCATGTATTATATCGACTTTTGAAAACAATGAATAAAAGTGATGTTATTTTGAGTATATAGAATTATCTTTGAAGTCTGGATACACTCATCCAAGGGGGCCCACTTGGTCAGTATTCTTGTGCATTTGTTAGATTAAGTTTTCCTTTTGCTGCAGTAGATGTTCTAGCAATTGACTATTCCTGCAGCCACTGGAACCAGAACTTGTGACTATTCCTGCAGCCAAAGTAGATAGAGTAATTCCTGTTTGCCAGCTCTGAACTTAGTTAACAGTTATTTAATTAGAATCTTCTGTTAATGTTAAGATTTCCTATATCCATTCAGTTGTTATGTTCTCGATTGTTTATTTCAAATAGATTTAGTTGTTGTAGTATCGCAAAATAACTATCGCAGGAACTTAGTGCATATATAGTGCAGACCCATTTCAAGTAATACATCCTTGGGTTGACAAGTAAATGAACTTTAGCCATGGGGATAATAACTACACAGAATGAATGACTAATCTTTAGGTTGAGACTTTAGCTCTATTTATTGTTCCTATTGGCGAGGTAAATTTTTTTGGCGTCGTTGTCGGGGATGCTGTCAAACTAAGAACCTATTATAGTTATGAATTTTCAAGTTTTCAGTATAGTTGTTTTTGATAACTCAGTTTATTTTAAGTAATTCTCATGAATCTGCATGCATAGACAAAGAAAAGATGCTCAATATAGATTCATTCCTAACCATCCTAATCATACAAGACTCAATCCATATGAAGCGCCAGATGTAAATTCTTTTGCTGCACTTTACCAAGCCCTAGATAATTTGAACCTGCTTGAATTTGAGCTTTCTGAGAACAACCTTCATTTTCTCTTTGGACCTCCTAAAGAGGAAATTTGTTCATTAACTCCAGTAACTCCTCCTCAAAGAACAATGCAAGGAAATCCACCCCTTAGTGAGAATAACCCACCTCCACCTATGAACCCAACATTTGAGTTCCATATTTCTAATTTGCATGATAATGGTAATCTCAAGAACATTCCTACTTCTTCCCTTCTTAAATTATATGGATTAGTGATAGAGGATCCCAACACTTTCTTGTTTGAATTTGATGTCCTCTGTAGGAGTTATGATTATACTACAGATGCCCATAGACTCAAAATATTTCCTACCACTTTAAAAGAAACAACTTTGAGATTGTTTATGAGTCTAGGGAGTAGTGCAATCACTACATGGGATTAGATGAAACGATTGTTTCTTGTGAAATATAAAGATTATTGTAAAGGGGTTGACTGCCATGGGGATGATATTTTTAGAATGACATAGGAGGAAGATGAGAGTCTAGACCTAACTTCTTCCACTCCCAAACTTCGACCACTCTTAACTTCTACCACTCCTAAACCTAACCATTCCTAAACCTAACCCATTCTACCTACCACCATGTCCCCTTTCATCCAACCTCTTCTAAAACCTTTGTGACACTTGTTACTAAGTGTTCCCTTTCATCTAATTTCTTCTAGAAGCCTCTTGACACTTGTCACCATAGAGATGACATATGTGCCCTTTAATCCAACCCCCTTTGCCAACTTCCTCCAATTTAACCATTGATATCTTCAGATCAATCTTGATCGTTGATTCCCGCCACCTCGCCCATAACCTTGGGAAATTCTATAAATAGACCTCATTTCGGAGCACAAAGGGTACCAAAAATTGAATAATTTCATTTCATCTTATGCATTGTTTCTCTAGGCATCTAGCTTCTAGTTTATCATTTCAAGCATTGTTATCATTTTCAAATCTTATCTTAATTTTCTTATCATGTAGCTTAATCATGCTATTCTTGCTAGATCATGCATCTTCATCATTTAAATCCTCCATCTAAGTGTAGTCAAGTCACTGGAATTTGCATAATCAGATCTGAGAGCATTCTTTATACTCGCATTTACTAGGAGGCAATAAGTTGATTAGCTATGGTTTTACATTTCATTGATTTAATCTTTTAACCATGCTTGTAATGATTTATTGAGTGCATTGTGTTTGCAGGAACAGGTACACTTCACAGAGCACGACATTTTGGCACTCACCGTGGGGTCGAAATCATCACTTTTGGCCTCTTAATCTTCAGCAAACTTCATCTTTGTCCGCTCTGGTTCAGAAATTCATACGAATTGCCTTTTCAGCTCGTACGAACTTCCTTTTAGCTTCGGACAACACCTCATCCTGACTCGTACTAGGTATAATTCAGACTCATACGAGCTTTTATATTGCAAATTCTTTACTCGTACTAGGCATAATTTTGTGTCGTACAAGTTCATTTTGGTCTCTGTGCGAAATCTAAAGTTTTGTCGTGCTAACTGGAAAATTGTGTCGTACAAGTCTCTATCTCTGTAATTTTTAACAAATTATATTTTAGGGTTTTCTGGTTCTAATCTGAGATTTTCTAACACTAACCCTGATCTATTTGTGAGCTTTTTGACAGCCTAACTCTTTTCTGTAGGACACTTGTCAAAGATACACTTGTCAAAGCCAAATTTAAAACACAATCATGACTACTAATAGATCTATTTTGCAGGTTGCCTAAGGATTCAATAAAAACTTTGTGGATTCTTTAAGATTTTTAGGCACACTTCAATTTGGGCTTAAAAAAATGAACAACTATGTCTTATGTGTCTTTGATGATAGGCGAGTATGCTCTCACCTTTCTTAGGTGATTAGAAAGCTAGACTCATCTTTTGCTTTCATTAGTGCATCTCTTAAGCAGGCCTGCCCTCCCGAGGAGTTATTAACTCTTAGCCCTTAAGGCCGATGAGAGGGGAACGACCTAAGTGGGAACGGCTAACACCAAGTAATCCAACCCACTATAAAATAAATGTGTTTTTGATGAAAATCAAAGCAATGAAAGTGCTTGGGAAAAGCTCTCCTCCATACCTTCGGGTATATCAAACCTTGGTTTTCAAGGCTGGGAGACCTCTTAATTAAATTTATATCCCAACACATCGAACGGATCCCTTACTAGTTCTGGTTAAAATAGAAGCTACATGATTCACCTCTGAAAGGTTGATAATCTTTGTGCAAGAGAGATAGTAACTCTCCCAAGACACTTGCCATATCATGCCCCCATAAGCATTTGGAGTCGGATAATACGGCATTGAGAATCCATTGCGTGAGACTCAGCGGCCGTATTCTGATTAGCTATTGGGTGTGTACCTAAGTTAGCAAGCAAAGGTTTTCATTCTCAACCAACTTCCTTAGGGTTTAGCTTGATTGAGAGTCAATTATCATATCATGTGTTTGTTGTGTATTCATCCCTAAATCGACAAATCAGACAATTAAAACTGGAAAACCAAAGTAAAATATCAAAATTCAGTAATCAAAACTCAACCAAACAAACACTTGTTATCTCTGTTAGGTTATTTGTCGTATGAGTCGGGATTATATATCATACTGTTTGATCTTTTGTTGTATGCATCAAGGTTTTGTGTCGTACGAAACACTGCTTTACACATGAAGTCACCAGTCTATCGTTCTGTCAAGTATCTGATGTCATCCTATGTTGCATAATCTATCATACGAAACTCTGCATCTGTCAGTCCCAAAGCTATGTCCTGCATGCCTGTTTCATATTTGTTATTTCTACCTGATCAATTTGTAGTAAGCATAAACACATATTATTTGTTACTTTGTGCTTAGGTTGTCTCCTTTGTTTGCTTGGTCAAGTTATCATTCGTCAAACACAGACTTTAGAACATAAACACCTCAATATTTTCAAGTGCTCACCCTTAACAAGTTCAAGATCTAAATATCTCAAAGTGCATTATCACCCTCTTTGATAAACTAATCACTCAAACATAGTTTCTCATCAGGATCTATCATCCTTTATCATGAAACTGAAATGTTTGGTCAGGATAATCTTGTCCCACATCGTAGGATAGATCATTCCTACTGGACTTGGTTCTTATCAAATCATCATCAGTGCACCCCTAAACCAAAGATCAGAAAACTTGCAAACCTTTAAACATTTGAATTCTCTTTTAGTGTCATATCACTCTATTGCCTTGAAATTTACTATTGATCACTTATCAAAACAACTTTTTGGACAATCAAATCCTAGCAAAATAACACACGTGTATGCCCATTCTAACTAGAGCTTAGAGATGAAAAATCACAAAGACTGAGATCGAAACATTAGAAAGAATCACAAACATGGAACATGAAGATGAAATACAAGTTGAAGAAGAAATAACCGAACAAAACATCAGAGACATCAAGAAAGATCTTCAGTTCGACAAATTCATGCAAAAATTATTAGAGGAAGAAAAAGAAAAATACTTCCTGATGTTAGCCAAATCTGGTGTTACACTCCACCAAGATTTTGATGTAAACAAACTGACACAAAAGAAAAGTGACCCTCCCCCTAATAACGAACAATATGGGGACATCTTTGGTCTCCGCATGAATGACACATCAATTCCTAATAACACCATAACCAGTCAAGAAACTTACATACCTAAAAGAGATGAAGTAGAAATCCTGAATAACATCCAATCCAATGAAGATACAAGAAGGACTAGAGATGAAACAAGAAGAGATCTAGATCCTCCTAGAATACAAAATCATGGTCACGCAAGAGCAAATCATATCGATAATCCTATCACAATTCACACACAACAACTACGATCAATACAAACACAAATTCAAGATATGCAAAGAGGAAATGTTAGTCGATACTCACTTCAAGAAATATGTCCTTATCCATTTGACAGAAACCTAATCATGGTACCATTTCCTATAGGTTTTGAAACTCCTAGATACAAAAAATATGATGTAAGCACTGACCCTCAAGATCATATACGAGAATTTTGCGCAATGAGTATGGAGTTTGCACATGAGGATACCTACTTAATGAGATTATTTCTGAAAAGCTTAACTAGATTAGCTATGGAATGGTTCTCCAAACTTCCACCTGGAATCAGATCATTTTTAGAATTGGTGGATAAGTTTGTCTCACAATACTCTTACAACATACAACATGAAGTAACAATGCTAGACCTATGTAACACCAAACAAAAGGTTGGAGAACCTTTCATGACATTTTTACAATGATGGAGACGGTTAGCCTCGCGGTATCCTCGTAGAGTGCCAGAATACGAAAAAATGGACATATTCATCGACAAATTAAATGATCAAATGAGTTATCACTTGAAAATGCAAGGAAACCAAAGTTTTGGAAAAATGGTTGATAACAGAATCAGAATGGAGGAAGCCATGATAAAGAAAGGTGAGTTGAAAATATACAAAGAAGGAGTCCATCCTCCTAACAACAACAATAACAACAATCACAATGATAAACCAAAGTTTTGGAATAGAAGTCGAAATATTGTCAACGATGGAATAGTGGATAACAACAATGTGAAACCAAAAAAACCGATTTTTAATTTATCCACTCACTCAGCAGTAGCTCAACAAAACAACAATCATCAAAGAGCAACTATCAAAACTTTCTTTCGAAGATAGTTTACAGACATTGGTGAACCCCTTGGATCAGCACTAAAGACACTTCTCGCAAACAAATTGATCACTTTACCAAAAGAAAGGAACTACGAACCTCAAATCAAACCACATTGGTGGAATGATAATCAATATTGCGATTTCCATTGAAACAAGGGACATCACACGGATAGTTGTCAGAAGTTGAAACACATCATACAAGATATGATTAATAATAGAGTAATAACAGTGGATGGACATACAACAAATGAATCTCATACAACTTTTAAAACTCCACTTCCAAACTATGAGAAAGGTGAATCATCAACAACAAACAATGGTAAGGGTAAAGTGAAGGTAAACTATGCTCATACATATGACAAAGTGGTGAATGTGATTTTAGTTAAAGAAAAATAAAATCAAGAACATGCTCAGGCTATCACAAGAAGAAAAGACAAAGTTGTTTTGTCGGGTCCTACAACAAACACATCATCCACTATAACAAAACAATACAATCTAGTGGAACAATTGTAGAAAACACCCGCACAAATATCTATCTTGGATCTTTTAAAACTTTCACCTGCACATAAAGAAATTCTTGAACGAGCATTAGTAGATACCACAGTATCCAAAGATCTTGATATTGATCAATTCCAAACCATGGTGGGACACCTCACAACCCTCTTTGCTTATCATTCACTAAAGAAGATGACATGTCCTTGCAACACCCTCATAACTCTCATTTGCATATCAAAGTCCTTATTCACAAAATGAGAGTTAAGCATGTTCTAATAGATGGTGGAGCTGGCCTAAATATTTTCTCATTGAGTCTTGTTCGTGCTTTAGGCTATTCAGAAGATGCAGTTGATGTCTGGAAAAGAATCACCATTAAGGCCTATGATGAACAAGAACATTCCTCCAAGGGAATTGTGATACTACCCATTAGAGTGGGACCTCTACAAAAAGATACAACATGCCAAGTTCTAGACTTGGATCTATCATATAATGTGCTCCTAGGGAGACCATGGATACATGACTTGCAAGCTATCCCATCAACCTATCATCAATGTGTCAAATTTCCCTATGATGTACAAGAAATCATAATCTTTGCAGATGCAAATCCATTCCAATATTGTAGCAATCTAAAAATGACTCAAGAAGTCATTGTTTCACATAACAGGGAGGTATCATCTTCGAGCACACAATCCAAGGAACAATCATTTGCATCTATTATATCAAGCATGGAAAAACAAATGCAGCTAAGAGATCAATGGAACAGAGAATACTCAATATCACAATTACCACTTTCTCCTAAATCCTTGGGAAAACCATCAAACTCTAAACAACAACCAATTGTGAAACATCTTCCAATATTTGATGGAGCATTCATTAGTGTTGGAACTTTATCAGAGGAAATAGAAGACAAAGATGTGCTACAATGGCTATACAAAGATGAATAATTTCAACAAAAGATCAACAATGTCAGAATACCTATAGAAAAATATGGAAAAGGATTCAACATTCTTCGAAGGATGGAATACACTGGGACAAGCCCTATAGGAAAAAGAAAAGAAGGTATCTCATAACCTATTCAGCCTTACACTTAGCAGACCAATGACAAAATAGGTTTAGGGTATGGACAAGTCACTCTACCAGAAGACACATCTTTTAGTCAACAACAAGAGGAATATGAAAACAGACAAGAACAACTGGCTAGTGAAAGGGAAGAAAAATCAGCTAAGAAACAAGCACAAGCAAACACAAAATGGCAAAAGAAGCAAGCTTCAAATCAACAAGAGAAACAAACTAAAATCATCTCTCAGGCAACATTAAACCTCAATAAAAAAAAGAAAGAAGCTGATATAAGTCCAGGAGAATTCATAGAAAAATTGATAGATCTTAATCTCAGTCCAGAAGAGGTCGAATATGAAAGAAGGAAAAGTATAGCCAGAAAAGAAGAAGAAATGCTATATGATCAAATCTATAGATTGCAAGCTGCAAGTGATACAAATTCTAATGAATGGGAATTGGATTCCTATCAATCTAAAGAATCGGCTGAAGAAAAATGCTTTGAAGGAGATGTAGGAGCCAATGTAGTTCACACGTATGCAGGAGAAATGTCAGGAACTAGTTCACCTGAATTAGAATCACATTTGGCTAACTTGGACTTAACCAAGGACAATCAGGAACTTCTTACGCAAGATCATTCTAATGAGAGTACCGTCCTAGACATCAACACGCATATTGAAAACTTTGATACATCCATCATGACCCTTGGAACCCTAGAAACATACCAACCTGAAGATCCGCTACCTTTAATCCACCCCAAGCTTATTGATTGGGAAAATGAAGGACATGCCATCATTAATACCTTTCCAAATGACCATGCCATATTTGTATATCTTAATGAAATCGAACTTGTAACAACTCTCACTAGGAATTTCAGTAACGCATCTTCTAGTCAAGTGGCTACCAAATCTCCTAGTTGCAAAGGTGAAAATAAAGAAAACAATATCAGGTCTAATGCTAAAAACCATTTATCGGCAACATTAGATCAAGAAAAAGTAAAAAAAAAGGATGAATCTAATTGTGAAAACATGCTCAAGGCACCGGAAGATGGGAGATTTAACACTTTACCTAAGCACTGTCAAGAAAGATCATCCATTTTGATCGAACCAATAGAGGCAGATAACATTGGCACAACAGAACAACCAAAGATTCTTCATCCAGCAACATCTTATCAGAGGTGTAAATGCAACAATATATGGAATTCTTCAAACGACGACAAATCAATTTTGCCTGGACATATGCAGACATGCCAGGGTTAGATCCAGAGCTTATTATGCATCACTTGAATGTTAGTCCAGGAGTGAAACCAGTCAAATAGAAGTTAAGGAAAATGCATCCTCGTATTGCTCTCCTAGTCAAAGCAGACTAAAGAAATTACTGGATGTCAAATTCATTAGACCTGTAGCATATCCTCAATGGGTATCCAACATCATTCCTATTTCAAAACTAGATAAAAGCATCAGAATATGCACAAACTTCAGAGATCTTAACGATGCATGTCCAAAGGATGACTTTCCTTTGCCTAACATCGACATCATTATAGATTTAACTGTTGGACACTCTATGTTTTCTCTGATGGATGGTTTCTCCGAATACAATCAGATCAAAATAGCACCCAAAGATCAAGAAAAGACAGCTTTCACATGTCCATGGGGTACTTTCTACTGGAACGTCATGCCTTTTGGACTAAACAACGCAAGTGCTACATATCAAAGAGCTATGACAACTATATTTCATGACATGATGCATACATTCATGGAAGACTATGTGGATGACATATTAGCTAAATCATACAACAAAGAAGAACATATAGAAATACTAGAAAAGATCTTTGATGGGTTAGAACAATACAAGCTAAGGCTAAACCCTAAGAAATGTGCCTTTTGTGTTACTTCAGAAAAGCTATTAGGATACATTTTTTTAGCAAGAGGTATCGAAGTAGATCCAGGTAAGGTTAAAACAATCATGGAAATGGCATCTCCCAAGAATATTAGTCAACTGAGATCACTACAAGGAAGACTCTAATCAATCAAAAGATTTGTGGCTTAATTAGTAGATAAATGTCAACCATTTACTCACCTATTGCACAAACATGTTAATTTCAAATGGGACCATCAATGTGAAGAAGCATTCAACAAGATCAAGGAATATAGCATGCAAACACATGTTCTAATGTCACCAATTCCAGGAAAACCATTATTACTCTATGTATCAACTACTGAAGCATCACTGGGAGTTTTGCTCGCACAAGAGGATAAGGAAGGAAAAGAACGAGCCATCTACTATAATAGCAGAACATTAGTGGGATATGAGGTCAACTATTCATCAACAGAAAAAGAATGCTTGGCAGTAGTTTTTACTTCTCAAAAACTATGACATTATCTACTATCTCACTCCATCAAGTTGATAGCTAAAATCGATCCTCTAAAATATTTACTCAACAAAGCCACATTGACAGGAAGACTAGCAAAATGGATCATGATTCTAAGCGAGTTTGATATCAAATATGTTGACATAAAAGCTATCAAGGGACAAGTCATCGCAGATCAACTAGCAGAAACACCACTTCAAGACGATCATCCTCTAAAGATTGAATTTCCTGATGTTGATATCCTAACAGTTACAACAAAAGCATGGCAATTATATTTTGATGGTTCATATACACAAGATGGATTAGGAGCAGGAATTTTATTCATCACACCACAAGGTCATACAATCCCGAAAGCATTCAAATTAAGCTTTCTGTGTACAAACAATATAGCAGAGTATGAAGCATTGGTAATAGGTATCAAAATGGTTGTAGAATGGAATATAACACAACTTCAAGTCTTTGGAGATTCTCAGCTTATCATTAATCAAATCAATGATGACTATCAAACAAAAGATGACAAACACATGCCTTACAAAAAGATGGTGGATGATTTCAAGAAATACTTTGTTGAAATAACTTTTGAACAGATTCCAAGAAATGATAATAAAGTAGCAGACGCCATGGCTACACTTTCTTCTCTCCTACAGACACGGGAAAATCAATAGCGTTATGAATTCCTGGTTGAAGAGTTGTTTCATCCTGCCTATAATTGTCTTGATCCCCAAACCATTTGTCAACTTATTGGACATGATTCCTCCCGCTATGGCCAAACTTATGGATACCTAAAAGATAACATCTCACTGCCTGACTTATCAAAGAACCAAAAGAGAAACTTTATCCGCCAACCCTCCCATTCTACTCTCATTGCAGATACTTTGTATAAACGAGGTCTAGACGGTACTCTTTTAAGATGTCTTAAACAAGAATAATCTGAGAAGGCCTTATGTGAAGTCCATAACAACATTTGTGGCTTCAAGTGGTCTTACCCTTTCGAAAAAACTCATACGCTTGGGCTATTATTAGCCGACTATGGAACAAGATTTGTTTAAAATAGCAAGAACATGCAAACAATTTCAGATCCGTGGGAATTTGATCCATGCACCAGCACAAGAACTTCATACTTTAGCAACATCTTGGCCTTTCTGTCAATGGGGACTTGATCTGGTAGGAAAGATAAATCCTTCTTCATCAAATGGACACAAATTTATCCTGATAGCTACAAAATATTTTAGTTGTACCTCTCATCAATATCACAGGAAAACAAATTGTTGCATTTATCTTGAACTATATCATCTGTCGCTATGGAATACCAATGACCATTATCACTAATAATGGGTGACCATTCAAGAATCAAGATGTACAAGAGCTATGTGAGAAGTTCAAGATCCAGCACAGATTCTCCACACCATATTATCCACAAGGAAATGGGCAGGCAGAAGCATCTAACAAAACTATTCTGAAAATCCTCAAAAAGACAGTGAACGATGCTGGGAAAGATTGGCATATCCAACTAAACCTTTCTCTCTGGGCCTACTGCACCAGTATCCACACACTGATAGGTGCCACACCATTCTCTCTTGTATATGGATCAGAAGCCATATTGCCAATCAAAGTAGAGATACCCTCTCTACATGTATCTCTAAAAGGTCTCATCCTAGATGAAGAACAACGAGTATCTAGACTACAAGAGTTAGAACTGATCCATGAACAAAGACAAAATGTCTCTGATCATCTAAAGGTATATCAGAAAAGAATGTGTCGGAGCTATAATCACGAGGTTAAACCATGAATCTTTCAAGTTGGGGAACTAGTGCTAAAGGAAAATCCACTCAATCAAGCAGATCGAGAAAAGAAAGGCAAATTTGAACCAAACTGGTTAGGTCCATTTGTAGTCACAACAGTATTTGGATCAGGAGCATATCAGCTATCAACATAGGATGGAGATCAGCTTGAGGAACCTATCAATAGCATGCACCTAAAGAAATTCTATGTCTAAAAAATCAAAAAAATCAAAAACAGTGAAAAATAAAAAAAAATAAAAAACAGTGAAAAATCAAAAAAATCAAAAACAGTGAAAAATTAAAAAAAAAATTTAAAAAGTGAAAAAGAAGATAACAAAAAAAAATATCAAATATCAAAAAAAGTGCAATAAAAACAGATGGTGAAAACCTGGCAAACATGCGCTATCTGTCCACTAAGCTCTTCCATCTATTAGTTCATGCATTTTTTCGCTTGCATGCATTCATCCTTCATCGGCGCTAATCATCATGAAGCTTTTGCACATACGCAAACATCCCAGGTGGCTTCTTGCCATGGTTTGGATCACTGGATATATCATAACACTTTTTTTTTCTAAGCATGGGGCAAAATCCTACACCTAGCTGGGGGCAAAACTTTTGATCAATTCTAAGCTAAATCAAACAAGTAGAACAAATAGTTAGACAACTTTTATCAAGCAAAAACTGAGATACATCCAACGTTGAACACAAGATCAAACTATCAACTATCAACTATCAAGCTATCACAAAACAATCTAAGCACATCACACACTTTTCAGTGGATAATATCTTTTTTGGATAATGATTGTAACATGATTGTTCAACTTTTCTATATTGCTTTTCGCTATCATGATTTCTAGGCATTGACTAGAGGAAGAAGGAAGAAACATGATATTTTTCTTGTCTGTTGTCTGAAAATTAATCATTAATATGTGCAAATTTGTCTCAGGACATGATCACCGGAGTATCATTGAAGATATTTCCAATTTGTGTATTGAAATGATTAATACTGCATGTTTTATGCAAGCAACACTCAGGTCATCTCGGTTCAATTATACCTCGATGCTTGTGCTAACTTGCTATATCAAAATCCAGGAAAGAAGTGCTCAGGTCATCATCGTTTAATTATACCATCGATGTTTGCACTCACTTCCCATATTTCAAAAGCTCAATGATGACAAAACGCAAAATAATCCAGTGACTAGTCTGGTCATAGTTTGTATTTCTTTGCATTTTAGATTGCATTTCATTCTTGCATGGGATCCCACAAGCTCCTTTTATCCAAGGTTAAATCTATCACAAGAATCATCAAAATATCATCACAAGTGTATACACAATCAGATGAATGACTCATATATCTTCAGATATTATCAACCAAGCAAAATCTTATGCTATCTCTCTCAATAGAATCAACATCAGCATATCCAAAAAAATTTGCAACTTGATATCAACAAACTGTCAGTTCTTTATCTAATCAACCTTATCAAATCAAATCAATCAATCAAACTTAATCAATTCTGAATCATGTCTTATTCAGGATCTATCCTTCCTGAAACCAGATGATCTGATCTTGAATCATGTCTTATACAAGATGTATCCTTCCTGAAACTAGATGATCTAATTCTAAATCATGTCTTATACAAGATGAATCCTTCCTGAAACTAGACTGAATCTCGATCTTATCAATATAATCAATCAAGATTTTTCAATCTTATCAATCTAAGAAATCAAGCTAATCGAAGAACTCGCAATTTCATCAAAACCACAGTTGCAGATATCAAATCAAATCTATCAGGATATCAATCTCGCAAAAACTCCAAAGATCAATTATCTCAATTGATCTCCAGAGGGAGCATCATCATACCAGAATTTAGCAATCAAGAGCTGGGGCATCTTCTCAAATCAATATCAATCAAAATGAGATTATTCTTTGAATTAATGTGTCATCACACCTCACTTCAAAGAGGGGCAAAATGTATACACCTAAAAATGGTCTAAAGATAATTAATTAAATAAGCAATTATTTAATTAATCCCCCTTCCCAATTTAATTGAATTCACTAAGCAATTTGATTAAATCCTCCACATTCATCTACTTATTAATAAATCTAAGGATTTATTTAATAGGTTCATTTCATAATCCCCCCCTTTAATTAATTAAAACAAATCAAATCCATGAGTTGTTGAGATTAATTAGCCTTTTCATATTATTTGAATTTTTAAATTCAAATTCTCCTAACTTCTACCACTCCTAAACCTAACCATTCCTAAACCTAACCTATTCTACCTACCACCATGTCCCCTTTCATCCAACCTCTTCTAGAACCTTTGTGACACTTGTCACTAAGTGTTCCCTTTCATCCAATTTCTTCTAGAAGCCTCTTGACACTTGGCACCATAGAGATGACAGACATTCCCTTTAATCCAACCCACTTTGCCAACTTCCTCCAATTTAACCATTGATATCTTCAGATCAATCTTGACCGTTGATTCCTGCCACCTCACCCATAGCCTTGGGAAATTCTATAAATAGACCTCATTTCGGAGCACAAAGGGTACCAAAAATTGAATCATTTCATTTCATCTTATGCATTGTTGCTCTAGGCATCTAGCTTCTAGTTTATCATTTCAAGCATTGTTATCTTGTTCAAATCTTACCTTAATTTTCTTATCATATAGCTTAATCATGATATTCTTGCTAGATCATGCATCTTCGTCATTTAAATCCTCCATCTAAGTGTAGTCAAGTCACTGGAATTTGCATAATCAAATCTGAGAGCATTCTTCATACTCACATTTACTAGGAGGCAATAAGTCGATTAGCTATGGTTTTACATTTCATTGATTTAATCTTTTAACCATGCTTGTAATGTTTTATTAAGTGCAATGTGTTTGCAGGAACCGGTACACTTCACAAAGCACGACAATTGCAAAGCTTGAAGTTCTTGATTTCAAGATAGTACGAGGAGATGATGAACAAGTTTTCTATGTTTCTCAAACAAGGCCAAATTTTACAAGATAAGGTATGCCTCCTGATCCACTTTCTTTTTCTAGTTATAGTGGAAATTCCTATACACAAAATAATCAATGGCAATCTCCATATGCTCAAAATTTTAGAATTTATCAAAATTGGTATAATCCTTAAGGCCAAGGGCAAAATTTTGCTAATCAAACTCCATAGTGGCAGTAGCCACAAGGAAATTAGTCTCAACCTCAAGGACCATGGCAACAATTCCAAGGGAATTGGCAACCTACCCCTTAATGGAGAGGAGGTCAGCCATGGACAAATCAGTCATCTGGTTATCAGCAACCTCAACAGCACCCACAACAACCTACTATAATGCTTCCTCCTGCTGTCAATACCATTCCACCTAAAGCTACACAACTACCAACTAAACCCATGGCAAATCTTAATAGCAAGCCACAGCAGCAACAACAAGTTTATTCAGCAGATCCTAATTAATATCCAACTTATTCTCTTTCTATAAGTGATATTCACCTTAGATCCGGGACAACTTTACCTAACTCGTCCCCTCCAGTTATAACTAAGATACAGAAGGAAAAGGAAATATCTAGCCCAACAACCCAAATACCTCAAAATCAACAAATACCCCCATCCTCAGAGGTTGCAAGCTAAAGAGATTCCTAAGGAAGAGGATATAAATTTTGATATCATAGATCAGCTGAAATACATGTGTTAAAATTCCATTATTTCAAGCTATTAAGGATGTCCCTATTTATGGTAAAGCAATTAAAGAGGCATGTTGAAAGAAACTTAGTAGAAAGAAAAAGGATCCGCAAACAGTGCATGTAATGGGTCAATTGGCTGATATTATGTTGGGAAAAGTTTCAATTCCTAAATATTCTAACCGTGGTAGTCCTATTGTGAAAATAGTCATCAATGGTACTCAGATAAAGAATGCCTTAATAGATTTGGGAGCAACCATAAATTTAATGACAAGAGATATTATGAAAAAACTTGACATATCCAGTCTCGGGCCTACACCTAGAGTCGTGTAGCTTGCTGACAGTTCAACGGTTCGGCCTGATGGTATGATTGAAGATATTGTCATTACTTTAGACTCCTGGGAATATCCGGCAAATTTTTTGATCCTGTCTCCTAAAGCTACATTGGAGGGATATCTGATTATTTTAGGGAGACCTTGGCTTGCTACAACCAATGCATATATTAGATGTCAGTCAGGGGACATGACTATTTCTGATGGAAATACTACTAAAACTCTGGCTTTGTATTCACCTGCTCAGCCCCAACTTGATCAAGAACAAGTTGTTTGGCCTAACGTGGGAGAAGAATTTGAGGAGGAAGTCAAGTTTTTCAATCATCTTATGATGATTAATAGAGAATCATTCATACGACTCCAGGATGATGATTCGATCCTCTCTAAAATTTTGGCAAATTAGTTTAATCTGGAGCAGCAATCACTGGAGTTAACATCAAATATTACAGCATCGGATTTTCCTGCAGCCACTTATATATTGCATACCCTATTTCCGCAGGAAGTTTGCACTTCTCATCTTTCTGAGGTATCTCAGATTGATCTTATTGTCAAAGTGGAAGTTGATCCAAATAAATATTTTAGTATCAACAATCAATTCACAAAGACTCAAAGGATAACACTGGTTGAATTGCTTAAATGTCATCAACACGCTTTTGTGTGGGATTACAAAGATATGCAAGGAATTGATCCTATAGTTTGTACTCATCGTATTTATATCAAAGAAGACTATAGACCGCTTAGACAACCACAAAGAAGAGTTAATCCTGCATTAAGGGAGATAGTTAAAGAGGAACTACAAAAATTATTAAATGTTGCATTTATCTATCGTATATCGAATAGTCAGTGGGTGTCACTTCTAGTCATAGTTCCAAAGAAAGGAGATAAAGGGCGGGTATGTGTAGATTACAGAGCTTTGAAATTAGCAATTAGGAAGGATCCTTTTCCATTGTCGTTTGTGGATCAGGTATTAGATTCTTTGGCCAGGAAGCGGTACTTTTCATTCCTGGATGGATTCAATGGCTACAACCAGATTTAAATTGCTCCTGACGATCAGGAAAACACTAAATTTTCTTGCCCTTGGGGGACATATGCATATTTTGTTCTTCCTTTTGGGTTGCGTAATGCTCCAACTACTTTTCAAAGAGCAGTAATAAGCATATTTTTAGATATTTCCTAGGACAACATGGAGATCTATATCGATGATTTTACCACTTATGGTTCAAAATTTGAAGAGGCATTGAAGAATCTGAAGAAAGTTTTGAAGAGGTGTGAAGACTACAATTTATCATTGAACAGTGAAAATGCTTTATGATGATGCAGGAAGGCATAGTTCTTGGTCATCATATTTCTATAACTGGAATACTAGTTGACCCAGCTAAAATTAAAGTCATTCAAAACCTCCTTGCACCTACAAAGCAAAAGGATGTCTGAAGTTTCCTTGGTCATGCTAGATATTATAGATGATCAATTAAGGATTTTAGTAAAATTGCAGGACCTTTATATTGTATTTTGACTAAGGATGTGGAGTTTAATTGGACCTCTGCATGCCATGAATCTTTCTTGAAGCTCAAACATGCCTTGAATCAAGCATCAGTGCTCAAGGGTTTGAACTGGTCATTACCTTTTCATATTCATATAGATGCATCAGACTATGGCATAGGAGCAAATTTGCAGTAGAAGGTTGACAATTTGGAGAATGCAATTTATTTCATCAGCAAAAACGTGCAAGGACCTGAGCTTAATTATATTGTAATAAAAAAGGAGCTGTTGGTTGTCATATATGCACTTAGCAAATTTAGGCATTACATCACGGGATATCAGATATATGTGCACACTGATCATACAACAATCAGATATCTCATGAACAAATGTTCAATTACAGGAAGATTGTCTTGATGGTTACTATCGATGCAGGAATTCGATATTACAGTTGTTGATAAACCAGGTAAAGCTAATGTAATTGCAGATTATCTTTCTAGGATTCAATTGCAGGATGATCCTGCAACCATAGATGATGCTTTCCCAGATGAACATTTATTACTGATAAAAGCACACTCTCTTGTATGCTGATATTGCAAATTATTTAGCTACTAATAAGATGCCTTCTCATTTTTCTCCTAAAGAAAGGAGACTTCTAGTTGAGAAATCTTAAATTTCTCATGGATTGCTGATTAATTATTTTATATTAGACCTGACCAAGTCATGAGAAGGTGTGTTAGAGAAAATGAAACATATGATATCCTTCATGCAGTTCATGAGGAGCCATGTGGAGGACATTTTGCTACTAAAAGAACAACACTTAAAATCCTTAGCACGGGATATTATTGGTCGGCTTTATATAAAATGCAACACAATATACTAGAAAATGTGATAGATGCCAGCGAATGGGTAGGCCTACCAGATCTGATGAAATGTCATTATATCCCCAAATATTCGTTGCACCATTTGACAAATGGGGATTGGATTTTGTTGGACCAATTGATCCTCCTTCCAATGGGAAATCTTATATTCTAGTATGCACTGATTATGTTACAAAATGGGTAAAAGTACGGGCCATGACACATGCAAGAGATAATAAGGTAGTTGAATTCCTCTATGAGGAAATATTTACCAGATATGGAGTACCAAGAGAGATTGTTTCAAATCAAGGACCACAATTTACTTCCACATTAATTGCAGCATTGGTTAATGAATATAATATCAGACATAGGAAGTCTACTCCATACCATCCACAAGCAAATGGTCAAGTGGAAGTTACAAATAGGGATTTAGAAGCTATTCATAAGAAAGGTTGGTCAAATAGACTTCCTGAAGCCATTTGGGCATATAGAACAACATGGAAGACAACAATTGGTTTTACACCTTTTGAAATGGTGTATGAAAAAACAGCAACGATGCCCATTGAGTTTGAGCATAAAACTCTTAAGACAACTTTGTAGTTGAATATGACTCTCTCAGAAGCACAAAAAGACTGCATCATGCAATTGAATTCTTTGAATGAGCTGAGAAAGATGGTTGTCCAGCATATAGAGCTTATTCAACATCAATGAGCTAAATGGCATGATAAGTATATAAAGGAAAGAAAATTTAAATCTAGAGATTGGGCATTGCTATATGATTCCAAATATAAGGATACTATGGGGAAGCTATAGATAAGATGGTTGGGCCCATATGAAATAGATGAAGTTTTTACAAATGGAGTAGTTTGGTTGACAACAATTGACCCAATTAGATTCAAACTTATGGTCAATGGTCATCGACTACACCTTTATCATAAGCCTGCAACCAAAGAACAATTCCTACAGCAATTTGCCCACCAAGTGCAGACAATAGTTCCTGCAACATCTTAAGAAAACCCTCTTGCCAAAGTTCCTGCAACATCTGAGGAAGTTCCTACAACATCTAGAGAGGACATTATGGACATTTTTACTCCAGCTTCTGCAGGGAGCCTTCTTGGTCCTCCATCTTAAATTCTTCATCTGTTTCTTCATAATAACCATTTCCATACTTTATGGAAATATCATTCTCCGATAATAATTTTATCATCCACTTCATCCCATTTCATATCTATGTCTATCACGTCATCTCATATCATATTGTGAATAACTAATCGTTCAATGAAGCATTAATTAGTAAGACTGCATGTATGTGTATTATTTATTTTTATTAATTATGCATTTATTATTTAACTATGATTATTACCTGTTTTGATTCGCATAATCTGCGTACCCTTCCCTCTGTCCTTTTTCACATGTGTGGACACGTGTCATCTTAAGTTGGGGGTGTTTTATGGTCCGATTTACAAGTTGCGTAACTATCTATCCTTGTCAATAATGTGTTTTAATTTGCCTGATATCATTTTTGAATGAGACATCCTGTGCCACAAGTGATTAGTTCATCATGCTATCATAGTCGATGACGGGTATTGAAAAAGAAGTAAAGTATTTTGGAGCATGAATTTTCAATTATGTAGGTTATTGCAGTCTTTCATTTTGCTAAGGTAATTGTTTTGAAAGTCGAGTTATCCATTGGAGGATCCCCTATTCATCATGAACCAGTAGTTTATGATGCTTTGCTGTAGGATGTCCAGTGAACATTGCTTCCATATGTATGGGTGGATTGACTATATTCTAAAATTGATGGATTTCAATGAATAAATTGTTCATTAATTCATGCGCACATACAACAAAGGAGAGGCCTTTGTCAAAGGGTTAAGGGTTATTGCCACATAAGATGCAGGAGGGAGAACCATTTCCTGAGGTGAAAGATACAAGAAGCGCTAGGGTAGAGTTTACTCTTCAACAAATAGACCCCTAAGTGTGGACAAGTAGGGAACCAAACGGACATCTCTTCTAGTAGAGTGGCCCCAGGTTGCATTTTATGTGATGAAATATATTACCTGTGATAGTAGGTACTCAAATTTGCATTCGGATCATTTTAAATTACTGATTCATCTGCGGCATGGCCGAAGGATAAATGTTCTGAATTTCTTGTATCATCTTATTCCCATAAGTGCAAAGGAAACACAGAAGGGTCGTAATCATTCTATTAGTCATCACGACTTGATAAAATTGTTGGTAGAACATTCTCTCATAGATGTCTCATAGATGGGATGGGGAGAGTTTGAAGATATCTTGCAATTTAGGAAGGAAAATGTTCCTGTTGCAGAATAAATTGCAACTCAAGAGGAAGATATCGGAGAACCCTCATCTCCTAGGGTTTCTATAGTGAACGAACCTCCTATTGTTGAAGAAGCCTTTCCTGTTGCAAAGGAAATGGTAATTGAACCAAATACTGAGCAGCCCTCCACTCAGTCTCCCTCTGGAGCGAAATCTTCTAGAAGGAAAGGGAAAGAAACAAAAATAGTTGATGCAGAGGAACAAACCGTAGAATGGCCACAAGTAGCGCAAGTTTCTCTTGCAGCTAAAAGGTGTAAGGTAAAGGAAAATTCTTCTACAGCAACACCTCCTGCAACTACGTCTCCTGCAACCACTCGGGAAATACAATTGAGAAGGATTCGACGGGGTAAACCAAGAACTCAAGCAGCAGGGGATGTGATTGAAGTCATTTATGTAGAAATGTCGGAAGTAGGGCACGGAAGTCAGACAGAGATTCAACTACAGGAAGAACATGGAGCCGACAGATTGTCAAATTTGGCACATGTAGCAGAATAGTTTGAAGAACCGGTTGAAGAGATCTCACGCCCTCAGGTAACATGAAAAAAACTTATCGGTTATAGGAATAGATATATATATATTTGTGTGTGTGTGTGTTCAATATTTTAAATTGCAGGAATAAATGAGATTCTATTGAAGCAGTTATTGCAAGCCAAATGTTGAATTACATCATAAAAGCGGTTGGAGACATTCAAGGGTGGTTAAATATTCAAACAACAGAGAGGATGGTGTGTGTAAGAATTGGAAAAGGAATAGCAAGGTGATGTCAGATTCATTTATGTTTGTCTTCAGCAAACATCAATCTTGTAACACCGCCATGCTATATTCTTGGTTGCGGTTTAGCTGAGTTCCACGTTTTATGTGGATTAACATCTTCTGTTAGCAGTCATAAATATTTTCTGCCTAATTTCATTGGCCTGATTTAGATAGTAGTAAGTTGTTATAGTTTTCTTATAAATAAAAGCCCGCACCTCTTCTCAGAGGTTAGACAGGGGTTAGAAACAGGATTAGATAGCATTTTTAGAACTTGAAGCATTTCTTTCATTTCATGTGTTCTATCGACTTTTGAAAATAATGAATAAAAGTGATATTATTCTGAGTATATAGAATTATCTTTGAAGTCTGGATACACTCATCCAAGGGGGCCCACTTGGTGAGTATTCCTATGCCTTTGTTAGATTAAGTTTTCCTTTTCCTACAGTAGATGTTCTAGCAATTGACTGTTCCTGCAGCCACTGGAACCAGATCTTTTGACTGTTCCTGTAACCAAAGCAGACAGAGTAATTCTTGTTTGCCAGCTCTAAACTTAGTTAACAGTTATTTAATTAGAATCTTCTATTAATGTTAAGCTTTCCTGTAGCCATTCAATTGTTATGTTCTCCCTTGTTATTTCAAATTGATTTAGTTGTTGCAGTAGGGCAGAATAACTATCGTAGGAACTTAGTGCATAAATAGTGCAAACCTATTTCAAGTAATACGTCCCTGGGTTGATAAGTAAATGAACTTTAGTCATGGAGATAATAACTACACAGAATGAATGACCAATCTTTGGGTTGAGACTTTATCTCTAGTTATTGTTCCTATTGGCGAGGCAAACAAGGATTTCAAGCAAACATAAGAGGACCACTTCTAAGATCAGCCCTTCTAGAAGCAGGACAACGTCTATTGCAAATCAACCTACCAGGTCTAAATTTTCAAGTTACGAAAATACTTCTCTTACTGCAAGTAAGCAAAGGAGTTATGTTGACTATCAAATTATCACTCCTGGGATAAGACTCTTGTCTACTTCAGACACCCAAGCAACATTAACAAACCCGTCAGATAAAACCCCTGCAACATCTATCGATAAACCTTTCACATCAACAAACATCCCTATAACATATAGTGGTAGAGTTCTACAGAGTGATTCCGAGACGGATTCACATGAATACGAGTGGGATTTTTCATTTTCACAATCATCTGACAGGGACACTTTTGAGGTTAAGAAAGGTGAACGAGATGCATTTATTAAAACCTTTTGGGACCCAATTAATGAGGATACTTCAACAAAAGATAGGTCACCTCCCCAGCCTGATTACAAAGAGGATAGTACTAACGATCACCTTGGTTCCTCCATACTTACCATAACTGATGCATCCTATGAATTTAACCTTATCGATGAAGCAATGTCAATTACTCACCCTGACCTCATTGAGTGGAACCAGCAAGATCCTGCACACCTTGACACCTTCCAAAATGATGATGTGATCATAGACTTTATTGAATTACAGGATGACATACCAAGAGGGGATCACAAAGCTGGGTATGCTATTGAACTTAACAACGCAACTTACTTTCGATAGAATGTCAAACCATTCAGTCGCAAAAATATTACAATCAAAACAGGATCCTCAAGTGAAAACCACACTGTGGCACTTGTGGAAACAAAAAGACTAAAAACAAAGGATGTATCCAATGGTGAAGACCTCTCTGAGGTGCCTAAGGACGGAAGGTTTGGCATTCCCCCCTTTAGAACTAATCATGAGAGATTGTTTATTCTCATAGAAGAAACAAAGGAAGTGAATCTAGGGGCACCTGAAAAATTCACACATACTACATCAAGCAGAATCACTGACTCCAGCAGAAGATCTTGATTTTACAGAGTTCTTTCACAAGAGACAAATCAATTTTGCATGGTCCTATGCAGACATGCCAGGACTTGATCCAGAAGTAGTAATGTGTCACTTCACAGTAGTTGAAGGAGCCAAACCAGTAAAACAAAGGCTTAGAAAGATGCATCCTCAAATTGCACTATTAGTAAAAGTTGAGCTCAAAAAGCTATTACATGTGGGTTTCATAAGGCCCATTGACTATACAAAATGGATCTCCAACCTGGTACCAGTGGCAAAACCAACTGGGGGCATCCGTATCTGTATAGATTTTAGAGATCTAAACAAAGCATGTCCTAAAAATAATTTCCCCCTTCCAAACATTGATATGATTGTGGACCTCATAGCAGGACATGCAATGCTATCACTCATGGATGGCTTTCCAAGATACAACCATGTGAAGATTACTCCAGAGGATCAACACAAAACAACTTTTACATGCCCATGGGGTACATACTATTCAAATTTAATGTCATTCAGTCTCAAGGATGCTAGCGCAACATATCAAAGGGTAATGACTACTATCTTCCACGATATGATGCATACACTAATGGAAGACTATGTGGATGATTTACTAACTAAATCATTAACCAAAGAGGGTCACCTCATTGTACTAGACTAAATCTTCAAAAGATTGGAGCAATATAATTTACGCCTAAATTAAAATAATTGTGTCTTTGGGGTAACCTCCAGAAAGCTCCTAGGATACATTGTCTCAAACAAAGGAATTGACATTGATCCCACAAAGGTCAAACCAATTATGGAAATGCCACCTCCTAGGAACATCAGTCAATTAAGAACATTACAAGGAAGGTTGCAATCAATTCGGTAATTCATTGCAGAATTGGCCGACAAATGTTTTCCCTTCACACATTTGCTTCACAAGAATTTCTGTTTCAAATGGGAAGAGAATTGCCAGCAAGCATTCCAGCAACTAAAGGACTACCTAATGATGCAACCATTTCCATAAAGGCCCTTATTGTTATACATATCAGCTACAGATACAGCCTTTGGCATCTTACTCGCAGAACATAATGCAAAAGGCAAAGAATGTGCAGTATACTACATTTCCAGAACACTGGTAGGGTATGAACTCAATTATAGCCCTATTGAACAAGCTTGTCTAGCATTAATTTTGGCAGCCACCAAATTGAGGCACTATATGTTAACACACAAGATACAAATCATTGCCAAGATAGATCCACCCAAGTATCTACTCACTAAAGAAGCACTAACCGACCGTTTGGCAAAGCGGGTTATGATCCTCAATGAATTTGACATAGAATATGTGGAACACAAAGCCATCAAAGGACAAGTCATTGCAGATCAGCTAGCTGAAGCACCGCTCACAGGTGACCATCCTCTCATTTCCAATTTTCTAGATGAGGATATTTTCACAGTTATGCCAACAACACCATGGAAGCTATATTTTGATGGGTCTTACACTAGACATGGTTCGGGAGCAGGCATTCTTTTTATCACTCCTCAAGGTTATATAATACCCAAATCATACAGGCTCACATTCTCATGCAGGAACAACATAGCAAAGGATGAGGCTTTGATCACAGGACTCTACATGGCCATCCAATGTAATTTGAAAGAACTATAAATATATGGTGATTCCTAATTAGTCATACGACAAGTCAATGATGATTACCAGACCAAGGATGATAAGCTCGTTCCTTACAAGAAAATGGTTGATAAATTTAGAAAATTATTCATAGCTATCACTTTTGAGTAGATTCCTTGACCCCTAAATAGAGTTGCAGATGCAATGGCTACAATAGCCTCTCTCCTTGATCTTCCATGGAACTCCACATGCTACAAGTTCTTAGTTGAACAAATTTGGATCCCCGCTTATGATATCCTAGAATTCGAGATGGTTTGTCAACTGATCAGTCCCGATTCCCCATGGTATGGTGAATTTTATGCCTATTTAAGTGATCAAATCTTTCTCCCTAACCAATCAAACAATCAACAAAAAACCTTCATACGCCAATCCTCTCGATATACCACCATTGTTGAAACCCTATACCGATGAGGTCTCAATGGTACTCTCCTCCGATGTCTAGAGCAAGGTGAGGTGACCACATTATTAGAAGAAGTTCATCAAGGTATCTGCAGAGCTCATTCAAGTGGCCCTTCATTGGCTAAAAAGATCATGCGGGCAAGATGCTATTGGCCCTCTATGGAAAAAGACTCCTACTACTTTATCAAAAAGTGAAAGAAGGGCCAAGTTTAGGGAGATCTGATACATGCCCTAGTGCAAGAATTGCAACCTATCACAACACCATGGCCCTTTTGTCAATGGGGACTTGACCTTGTGGGTAAAATCCATCCATCTTCATCCAACAGTCATAAATTTATCATTACTGCCACAGAGTACTTCACCAGGTGGATCGAAGTCGTTCCACTCACCCAAGTCACTAACACGTAGATCGCCTCATTCATCCTCAATTACATAATTTGTCGATATGGTGTACCCATGTCCATCATCACAGATAACGGGCTCCCTTTAAAAAATCAAGATGTTCGTGAACTTTGTGAGAAGTTCCATATCGAACATCATTTTTCCACCCCATATTACCCATAAGGAAATGGTCAAGCATAAGCATCAAATAAGAATATATTGAGGATCCTCAAAAAGACAGTCAATGATGTTGGTCATGATTGGCACATTTGTTTGAATCCAACAATATGGGCATATCAAACTAGCATTTGAACCCCTACAGGCGCAACCCCCTACTCACTTGTTTATGGAGAAGAAGTCATCTTGCTTATTGAGGTTGAATTACCATGTCTACGGGTCTCCTTGCACAATCTAATAAATGATGAAGAATACTAAGTCTCAAGTCTTCAGGACTTGGAACTACTTGATGAAAAGTGAAAAGCTGCCTACAATCACCTAAAAGCCTATCAACAACGCATGAGCAGAAGCTACATTCATAGGGCCAAACCTCATACTTTTCAGGTTGGAGATCTTGTTCTCAAAGAAAATCCTCATAATCAACCAAACAGATAACACCGGGGCAAATTTGAATCCAATTGGTTGGGTCCATATGTCATCACTGTCGTCTTTGGGTCTGGGGCATATCAGTTAGCAACTTCAAGAGGAGAACCCCTAGCAGATCCGATCAACAACATGGATCTCAAAAAATTTCATACATAAGTTGTGCAGAAAATCAGGCTCATCAAATATCAAAAAATGCCAAAAACATTCAGAAACAGTCCTAAAAAAAAACTAAAAATAAAAAAGAAGAAAAAAATCAAGAAAATAGTAAAGAAAAATCATTCCTCCAAACAGTGAAAACCACTCTGGTGGCGCCTTGGGTAAGTAGGGTGGTGAAAACCTAGTAAATAGGCGCCATTCATAAAGGCTATGGCTCCACTATCTTTCAAACTTGTTGCGATCACATCCATTGCATCCATTCATCCATCATTATACCATGGCTTGTTATTGATCTGCAATCAGAGTTATTACTTCATGTGTCCCATGTCACGCTTTCATACTGACATCTAACTAGGGGAAATGTTCTTAAACCTATTGATGGGAGTGGATTCTCCATGCTTATGATTCGTTGAGTTCCTCATTCAAAATGTCCTGAAGAAAACACAAAAACATTCACAACATTCAAAAAACCAAAAACATGACAAAAACATAAAAATCAATAAAAAACATTGCAACATAAATTGTTCCTTGTACATACACATCGTAATAGATGCAAAAACAACATTTATGAAACTCCTTAAAAGATGACCACCTATCAAATCAAACCAGCAAATCACATATATGTGCACAATTGTCTTCACAAGGATGCATCCTTCCTTACAAACAAGACATGGTTCCATTTTTCTTTGACAAGAAAATTTTGTTTGGCTGATAAGCACTTGGTCAAATTTTTTGCATTTATATCAGGTTCCTATGCTACTCCAGGATATCCACGAGTGATTAGAGTAGCCAGGATGGTTCTTGATATCTCTTTGTTTGTTTGTTGTTTTTGGATCGTTCCAATGAAGTTCTAGGGAATGTACTAATGGTGTCTGCGTGGGAAGTTCACTAAGCTACGCGATCCTATGTAGAAATATCATCATGGATCACTATGGCTTACTAATTACAGTGTATACCTCGACCATTTATATATGAACCATAATGGAGGGGAACTTTTCTTGTCTGTGATATTTGCTTACAAGTGAAAGGCTCAACCTTGGTTTCTGATACCTCAGCCAAGATCGGTACTACAATGCTCGACGAGGAAATAAAGCATTATGAATATGCCATGGATCGCCATTTCATCTCATTTGTTTATATTGCATTCCATTGCATATCACTCATACATCTGTTCATTCATACATTATAAATATTTTGTATGCATGCATACGCAAGGAATAGGGTTGCTATGAGAAAGCTACGTGTGAAGGACTACCCCTAAAATTATGACTGAGTACAATTATACACACCCCATTCATGTTAGATGGATAACTCTATTTTGATCTTGTTCCACAAGAATGAGTCCTAGTTCCTCCATACCTTCTATCTAAAATTGACTTCCCTGACCTCCCCATCTCGATCATCAACATCACATACCCTACATTGTGTCCCATCAAACCAATCAAGCCACGTTCATCACCATCCATCTCGAAAAAGAGGGGTTGTGTAACCTATGTTACCTAGGTCATCCTATAAGCAAAGCAAGTTACTCTGTCTACACAGGTACATCGACTCATGCACACCTAGACTACAACAGGCATTTACATCAATTGCCTAGTCTCAATAGGTACACTAAGTCCAACAAATGCCACAAAAAACCTAAAACGCAAACACTATCAATTGATCAACCAATCAAACACAATCAAAACAGATAATTACATCAATTGTGTAAGTCTCCACAAGTATTTTTCTTTAGATACCTTGACTTCATCGGGAAATTACATCAATTGTTAAAGTGTCTTATCTTGTCCAAGCGAACAACTGACATCAATTGTCACACTTTGACTAAACCAGGGCAATTCAATCGATTGCACCAGACTGTCCAACCAATTTTGATCAATTGTACAACTTCAATCAAAAGCACAACACTACATTTGCATCATATCTCCTACATGACCTAAGGGTACTCATTGGCTTACCCTTCTCCTCCTTCATTTCCAAATCCTCCATTCTATCCATGCCTAATTTTCTTAAAAAAATTTGAGAGATCGCCCATTTTTTTGAAATTTTGTCCCATCTCTCAAGGGGGCATAGCTAACCACCAACTTGGTGCATGCTGGGGCACGTACTATGCTTACTTGTTTTTCTTTGAAATGATGCGATAAATCACACCATCTCAAAGAGGGGCAAATGTAGACACCCAAATCTATCTACTTAATTAAATGAATACTTAGTATTTATTTGATTATTTAACCATCGATCTACAATTATATTTAATTAATTCATCTTAACCCTCTTCTCCTATTAATTAAATAAATTATTCAATTTATTTAATTTAATTCATTAAACCATGTTCTGACAATTAATTAAATAAATAAAGCATATTTGTTTAACTAACCCCTCTCCACATTTAAATAAATCAACATTTATTTAAATCCCTAAAATCCTCTCTCTCACATTTAAATAAATCAATATTTATTTAAAATCCCTAAAACCCTCCCACTTGCATTCTCCTACAAATTCAAGTTGCATAATTTTAGTTGAAATAAATGAATTTTATTTTAATTAAAATCCCCTTTTATCCTCACCCACTTGCTTACTAACTTCCTTCTAGATTTTTCTAACTTTCTTCAAGACTCTTCTAAACCCCTTCTAATTAGCATAATCCCCCTCTCTTATCATTTGCACATCCCATAAGAAAGGTCACTTCTCAAAACAACTCAAAAGTTTTCAATAACCATTAAAGGTTTTGTGTCTCCAACAAGCTAACATATAAAGTCTTCTAAAACCATTAAAGGCTCTTACATGACCTTAAATGGTTAACTCAAACTCAACCTTTGGTTAGAGACTTTCTCTCTAACTCAACCATCCTTTAACTCATGGGTCTCTTCAAGAATTCGTTGCTTTGACCATGGTTATCCCTTTTACTCTTGCACAAGAGTTTATCCCTTGGATAATAGATTAATCCAATAACCCAACCCACATGAGGTTACCCTTATGTCTCCTCGGGCATTAAATGCTCCTTCCCTCTCCTCTCAAGCCATCTCATGTTGACACTTGTCATCATGGGATTGGGTTTAAAGCCATCACATGGATCCTAAACCCATCAATCTTGACCTTTCACAAGCTCACTCAATCTTAGTCATTCAATCAGCCATTTTCCCTACAAAAGGACCTCATTCTCCAAGAAAAAAAAGAAATTAGAGAGCATTAGAGCATTGTTATTATAGTAAAACTTACATAGACATTAGGAGCTTTCTCATTAAAACCCTTTTTACACTTGCATAGCATTTGTTTATCATCTACAACCATCTTGAATCTCCATATGGCATCCATGGATAGTGTTAAAAGCTGAGAGCTACACTCATTTGGGACTTGGAGAGGGGAGAAACAAGGGAGAAGAATCAAAAGGCATCATGGAAGCATCTTAGGGAGACTCTTCTCCTTTCTTTTATTTTGTTAAACTTATTTCATGCTTTTTTAAATCTTTGTTGATATGTTTGGAATGGTTTTTAGTTCTTTGTTTTGGTTTTTTGGTTGGAACTAACTTATTAACATTGAACTTTGTTTTTGTCTTGTCCCCATTTCCACAGCATCAAGATGTATGGGAAATATGCAAAAAAATACAATACATATATATGAGATGAAATAGGCAATCCATGGTCTATTCATAATGCTTTATTTCCTCATCGAGCATGGTAGTACTAATCTTGGCTGACGTATCAGAACCAAGATTGAGTGTCTCACCTATAAATAAAACATTGCAAACAAGGAATGTTGCCCTCCATTCTGGTCCATATACACATGGTCAAGGTATACGTTGTAGTCAACAAACCACAGTGATCCATGACTGCACATTTTTTCATAGGATCTCGTAGCTTAGTGAACTCCCCACATAGACACCAATAGTACATGTCTTAGAACTTCATTGGAACAATCCGCAGACAAAAAACAAATAAAAAGATATCAATGATCTATCCTGACCACTCTAATCACTTGTGGATATCCTGGAGTAGCGTAGAAAGCTAATATAAAAATTAGTAATCTGACCAAGTTCCCATCAACCAAACAAAATCTTCTTGTCAAAGAGATATGTCATCATGTCTTGTTGTAAGGAAAGATGTATCCTTGTTAAGAGGATCTCATGTATGTTTTGCTCAGATGTTTGATTGTTTGTTAATTTGATAGTTGGTCATCTTTTAGGTACCTCAAATGTTGTTTTGTGTCTAGCTCGATGTTTAGGTGCAAGGAATAATTTTATTGCAATTTTTTTTATTGTTTTTTACAATGTTTTTGGATTTTCTAGTTATGTAGAGTTTTCCCATTTTTTTTTATTTTTTTTTTCAAGATATTTTCCAAGTGTTTCTTGGTCTTTTTGAGATTTTATTGTTTTGGGATTATTTCAAGATATTTTTTGAATGAGTAACTCAATGAATCACCTGTATTGAGAATCCACTCTCATAATTAGGTTTAAAAGGTTTCCCCCAGTTAGGTGTCAATGTGAAAGCATGATACGAGATGCATGAGGCAATAACCTTGATTGCATATTGATAAAAAGTCATAATATATATGATTTATGAGAGGATCCATGGATTTGATTGCAACAAGTCTAAAAGACAATGGAGCCACAACCTTTACAAATGATGTCTGTTTGCGAGGTTTTCACCACCATACTTATCCAAAGCACCACCGAAGTGGTTTTCACCTTTTCGATGAATGATTTTTTTTTACTATTTTCTTGCTTTTTCAGGACCTTTTCTAGATGTTTTTGGTTTTTTGGAGGTTTTACGAGCTTGATGCTCTGCATAGCTTATGTATGGAACTTTTTGAGATGCATTATGTTGATTGGATCTGCTCATGGTTCCCCTTTTAAATTTTTTAACTGATATGCCCAAAACCCAAGGACGACAATGATGATATAGGGACCTAGCCAATTAGATTCAAATTTGCCCTAGTGTTCTTTGTTTGGTTGATTGTTTGAAGATTATCTCTAAGAACAAGATCTCCTACCTTAAATGTGTGAGGTCTGACCCTATGATTATATCTTCTGCTCATGCCTTGTTGATATGCCTTAAGGTGATTGTAGGCATCTTGTCACTTCTCATCAAGCAGTTCCAAGTCCTAAAGATGAGAGACTTAGTACTTTTCATCATTAATTAAATTATGCAAGGAGACCCGTATGGATGTTATTTCAACCTCAATAGGCAAAATATATTTTGCTTCATAAATAAGTGAGTCTGGGGTTGTGCCTATGGGGGTTTGAATGCTAGTTTGATATGCCTATAGTGTGGGATTCAGACGAATGTGCCAATCGTGACTGACGTCATTGATTGTCTTCTTTAAGATCCTCAATATGCTCTTGTTTGAGGCTTCTACTCAATGACCATTTCCTTGTGGGTAATATGGGATGGAGAAACAGTGTTGGATGTGAAACTTCTCACAAAGTTCTTGGACATCCTAATTTTTAAAGGGAAGCCCATTCTCAGTAATGGTAGACATGGGTACATCATATTGGCAGATGATGTAATTTAGGATGGATGAGGCAATATGCTTGCCAATGACTTGGGTGAGTAGAATGGCTTCAATCCACCTTGTGAAGTACTCAGCAGTGATACAGATGAATTTATGACCAGCAGATGAAGATGGATGGATTTTACCCACAAGTTCAAGTTCCCACTGACAAAAGGGTCATGGTGTTGTGATAGGTTGCAGTTCTTGCACAGGTCCATGTATCAAATCTCTATGTACTTGGAAATTCTTGCACTTTATGACAAAGTAATGGGAGTCTTTTTCCATGGAGGGCCCTGATGAGTCTCTTAGCCAATGAATGACTGCTTGAGTGGGCCCCACAAATACCTTCATGTACTTCTTCTAAATTTTTGGCCAACTCACCTTTCTCTAAACATTGGAGGAGAGTACCATTAAGACCTCGTCGATATAGAGTTTTGACAATGATTATGTATCGAGCAGATTGGCGTATGATGGTTTTCCGTTGATTGTTTGATTGGTTTGGTGGTATAGTGTCATAAAATTGCAACCCTAGCAATTTTAACCATATTTGAAGTCCTCACCTTGGCAGCAACACCCTCCTGTCTGACCAAGACCTCTTTCTACATTTTCACCCCTTGACCCCTTCCTGTTTGAGCCTTGACATAGCCTCGGGACCCTATCTGGGCCCCAAGATAGGGCAAGACAAGGACGAGGTGCCCCTGTCCCCCCTAGGATAGGGGTGTGGTGCCCTTGTCCCACCCTCTTAGGGTGACCCCAAGATAGGTCCCTCGACCCTATCTACACTTCGGGATCCCAAATCTCCCTGATGTTGGTCTTTGGTGAGATGAATTAAGTCTCTAAGGCATGTATAAAAGGGAATTATCCTTCTCATTTTCATATATATGATATACATGAATAGGATAAGGACAAGGAATTAAAGTAGAAGATCTTCATTATCGTCGTCAAGCATTCAAGTCTTCAAGCATTCATGAAGTCTTCTTTCTTCATGTGTCTTCTTCATTCATCCATTGGAGCGACATTATAACATTCATTTGTAAGCATGTGTGTGTTAGGATTTTGTCATGTTACATGTCATTCCATGCAACACTTGTGATTACATTCAAGAAGAAAAGTAATCATCATCAATAAGTTGCAGATCTACAAGGTATACATTTCTATTGTTTACATTCAAGCATTTGCAATTACTTTCTTTCAAGGTTGATTCCTCAACCAGGGTTTGACTGAGGAAAACCCCTATCCACAACCCCTTTTCCTCTATTTTCTATGTGTAGGTTGCAGGTGCGCAGCTGTAGTTATAGGTTTGGGCTTCATTTGCAGAGATGGAAGAACCCTTTTCATTTCGTGGATTTTGTGGAGGACCATGGACACTGTCACCACGGTCCTAATCACTTTTCTCCAAATTTGCAGGGCAAATCTGTATCAGCATAGTTAGCTCAGATCCAAAGTTATAACACGATCCCAAACTGGTAGCTCCTCATTTCACTCATTTTCTCTTTTCCACATAGTCAACTTTCCTATTTACAAAAGAGGGTAAATCATACTTCAACCCTTGCAATCCACTTGGAATTTATATCCTTATTTCCCTTGGATTTGGATCTAGTGGATTCAAGCCCCTCTTTTGAATGTAAATTTCCCCCAAGTGAAAATCATCCTAGTGACTTCCTTTTTCTCTCCTAAGTGGGGAGTCACTAGGGTCCAATTTTCCACTTTACAGGTGGAAGGATTTGATCATGTAGATAAGCGTAATACTCACCATACCATGGAGAATTGGGACTGATGAGTTGACATACCATCTCAAATTCTGAGATATCATAAGTGGGGATCCAAAGTTGTTCAACTAAGAACTTGTAGCATGTTGAGTTCTGTGGAAGATTGAGAAGAGGGGCTATTATAGCCATTGCATTTGTAGCTTTATTCTACTCTCTAGGAATTTGATCAAAGGTGATAGCTATGAATAGTTCCTTGAAACTATCAACCATTTTCTTGTAAGGCATGAGCTTATCATCTTAGTTTGGTAATCATCATTAACTTGTCGAATGACCAGCTGTGAATCTCCATATACTTGTAGCTCCTTGAAGTTCCATTGTATGGCCATTCTTAGTCATGTGATGAAGGCCTCATATTCTACTATTTTATTTGTGCATGGGAATGTGAGCCTGTATGATTTTGGAATGATATCACCTTGAGGTGTGATAAAAAGAATTCCAGCTCTTGAACCATGTCTAGTGTATGATCCATCAAAATATAGCTTCCATTGTTGTGCTAAAATGACTATGAATATATCCTCATCTAAAAAATTTGAGATGAGAGGATGGTCTCCTATGAGTGGCACTTCGGCCAACTGATCTGCAATGACTCTCTCTTTGATTGCTTTACGGTTCACATACTCTATGTCAAACTCAGTGGGGATCATAAGCCACTTTTCCAAGTGGCATGATAGTGCTTCTTTACTGAGTAAATAGTTGAGTGGGTCTATCTCTGCGATGAGTTGTATCTGATGTGTCAACATGTAGTTCCTTAGTTTATTTGCTACCAAAATTACTACAAGATAAGCTTGTTTAATAGGAGTATAATTGAGTTCATACCCTACTAGTGTTTTAGAGATGTAGTATACTACACATTCTTTTCCTTCAACATTATGTTGTGATAGTAATACCCCTAAGGCCATAGCCATATCTAATATGTATAACAACAAGGGCCTATCTAGATTTGGTGGCATTAACAAGGGTGGTTTTATCATGTAGTCCTTAAGCTCCCGGAATGCTTGTTGGCATTTCTCATGCCATTTGAAGTGGACATTCTTATGTAGCAGATGTGTGAATGGATGACATATTGGCCAATTGTGCAATGAACTGACAGATTGATTGTAGCCTCCCTTGTAATGTTTGCAGCCTTGTTGATGTTTTAAGGAGGTAGCATCTCCATGATTGCCTTTAGTTTTCTAGGATCAAACTCAATTCCTTTGTTCGAAACAATGTATCCTAGAAGCTTTCCAGAGGTCACTCTAGAGACACACTTTTTTGGATTGAGGCGAACATTATACTATTCCAGTCTAGTGAAGATTTTGTCCAACACTACAAGGTGATCCTCTATTGTTAATGATTTAGCTAGTAAATCATCCATATAGTCTTCCATTAGTGTATGCATCATGTTGTGGAAGATGGTAGTCATTGCCCTTTGATATGTGGCTCCTACATTGTTTAGACTGAATGGCATCACATTCCAACAGTATGTTCCCCATGGGCATGTGAAAGCGGTTTTGTGTTGATCTTTTGGGGTGATCTTAATCTATTTGTATCCTAAAAACCCATCCATGAGGGATAGCATTGCATGTCTTACTATATGATCATATCATTTTTAGGAAGGGAGAAGTCATCTTTTGGACAAGCTTTGCTTAAGACCCTAAAATCTGTACAAATGCGGATGCCCCCAATTGGTTTTGCCATTGGTATAATATTTGATATGCAATCTACATAGTCAATTTTTCTAATGAAAACAACATCTAACAAGTTTCTGGGTTTAGCCTTTGCTACCTAAGTGTGATCTAAGGATGCATTTTCCTTAGCTTTTGTTTTACTGGTTTGGCTCCTTCTGCTACTGTCTAGTGATGCATCACAACATTTGTATCTAGTCTTGGCATATCTGCATAGGACCATGCAAATTTGATCTATCTTTTTTGAAAGAATTCTACAAAGCTAGGATCTTCGACTTGAGTTAATGGTGTTTCTAAGTGTATCATGCAGGCTAAGTTTATCATGTGGGGCTTTTCTTGTGTTCCCAATTTTATTTCTTGTGTTTCTTCCACAAGGATAGATGATCTTTCCTAATTTGTGATGAATGAGAGAATGTCAAACCTTTCATCCTTAGGTGCCTCAGAAAGGTTTTCACCATTGGATGTGTCCTTTATTTTAAACTTTTTGAGGATCTAGAAGTGGTGCAATGCGATTTTCACTAGAAGATCCATTCTGGATTGCTATAGTTTTGCGACTGAAAGGTTTGGAATTCTCTCTGAAGTAAGTTGTGTTGAGTTAAATAGAAAACCTAGCCTTGTGATCCTAGCTTGGTATGTTATCCCAAAGTTCAAGGAAGTCTATTATCGCCTCATCATTTTGGAAGGTGTCAAGGCATGGGAGATCTTGTTGGTCCTAGTCAATGAGTTTGGGGTGGATGATTGGCATTGCTTCATCAATTAGGTTGAGTTCATAGGATGAGTCGGTTATGGTTAGGATGGAGGTATTGAGGTCATCATTCATACTCTCTTCATCATAATCAGGCTCAAGAGGTGACACATCTCTCCTAGAAGTATCCTTAGTATCCAGATCCCAAAAGGTTTTGGTCCATGCATCTCCTTCATCTCTTTTATCTTCAAAAGTATCAAAAGAATCCCCTTTAGATTCATGTGAAGCTAAAGAATCCCATTTGTATTCATGTGAATTTGTCTCAAAATCACTTTATAGAATTATGTCACCGTATCTTATAGGGATGTCTTCAGGTGTGAAAGTTTTGTCGACACTTGCTATAGATGTTGTATTTGATGAGGTTGTTGATGTTGCTTGGGTGTCTAAAATGGACAAGAGTTTTAACCTTGGAAGGATGGACTTATAAGTTGGTTGCTTTTGTTTTCTTGTAAGCTTGAGCTTAGAAGAGCCCCTGGACTAGGATTAAATACAACCCTTGTTTTATCTCTTAGTTTTAACAAGGGTTGTAATGGTTCATGCCGTCTCTTTTTGTAGGATCCCAAAGCACTATGGCCATCATATCCCATCTTTTGATTATAGTGATTCCTTTACCATACTTCTCAATGGGAATCTTTACCTTTTGTTTACCTTTGTCTATAGGGTCCTTGTAGATCCATTTGGCCAAATCCTATTCCATATTCTCCTCCTCCTGGGTCCTTCTGAGTGTGAACTGAGTCAGTGTACAGGTTTTTGCTGCAATAGGTGGTTGGAGTGAAATTTGTGGTTTGCCATGAGTCCTAGGTGAGAGACGTAGTTGGCCAACACAGAAAAGTTGGCTAATGTTATATTCTCCTGGGCCTTCATTTGTTACCTTCATCTTTAGCTTTTCTTGTTTGGGTGTAGGGATCGATGTGTTGGTAAGAGAAGTTGGGTGGATGTATGATGATGAGGCGATGGCTTCTCTATTGTTGGGCATCATGATATCCGGATGGTGACTAATGTTATTGCAAAAGGAAAATGGATTGGTATCATCAAGGATAGTAATCTCTACTCTGTTATGTGGAAATTTGATGCATTGATGGTAGGTGGATGGTATTGGTTGCATGGCATGAATCCATGGTCTTCCTAGTAGGAGATTGTATGGAAGAGGGAGATCTAGGTCTTGACAAACCACATCCTTCACCACTAATCCTACCCTTACTGGCACAAGGGCTTCACTAGCTAGGAAATATTATATCTCATGCATTCATATTGGGGGGTTTAATATCCTAAAATTGAGAGCAATATATTGCCTAATTTGGTGAAAATAGGGGGGATTTAATTCAGGCTATGAAAAATATAATATTTGGTGAAAAATTGGGAGGTTTTTAATTTGAGTTGTGTATTGGGAGGGGGTGACAAAAATTGAGTATAGGGAAATATTTTTTGAAAATAGGGGGATTCTTTAATATGTCATGAACACGCGTGCTATAACCTAGGAACACTAAGTGAAGCCCCTATGCTTACTAGTAGAGAAACACACCCTTTAGAGGAGCATTTTGCCTTGTCATATGCCTTGATGGTGATCTTCTTTCTGGCATCAACTGCTCCTTCTACATATCCCAATGTTGTTATTAATTGTAAGGTATAAATGTTAGGCCCAACTCCATTGTCAATAAAAACTCGCTTGATTCTGTGTTTATGTATGAATCCCTCAATATGGAGAGGGGCGTTATCCAGTTGTTGAATGGATGCATCGTCACTCTTAGCAAAAGTGAGACATGGTGATGATTTTAGAATTCCAACCATGGCTTGAAATTGGTTTGTGTTTAGGTTGGATGGAACTGATGCTTCTTGGAGAGCTTGGTCCAAGATTGTTTTGTGTGAGGGTAATAGGCGCAAAAGCTCTATTATGGAAATGAGTGTTGGTGTCTTATCCAATTGTTCCACAACGTATGTCTCTCTTAATGGTGCTCCTTGTAAGGTAATATTTCTACAAAGAGTAACAACGTTACATTCAAGATCTTTGCCTTTGATTGTAATGGTTGCAACTTGTTCATTAGCATTATAAAGGTTATTGACAGTATAGTTATATGATCCATGTGTATAGTTTGTCATGCTATCTTGGTTCTCACCTTGATGAGAGGGACCCCCTTTCTCATATGACAGGAGTGGATTCTTGAACATGGTGTAATCCCTATTGGAATTTTTTGCAGTGTGTTCATCAACTTCTATCTCACCTCAATCAATCAGATCTTGAATGACATCTTTTAATCGATGGCAATTGTTCGTTTTGTGTCTTCTTCCCTTGTGAAATTCACAATGCTCACTATCCCTCCACCATGGAGGTTTAATTTGAGGCTCGCAATTTGATGTTTTAAGCAATGTGAAAAGATTGGAAGATATGAGTTGTCATAATACCATTTTAAGAGATTCTCCCAAGGGTGTATATGTTCGATTTTGTTTGTAGGTAGAGTACCTACTCTTAGATGCCTCTTCTTGCGTATTGGGAAATTGATTTTCCTGATTATTTGGGGGATTACCTTGGTTTATATTGTTGTTGGGATTGTTGTTGTTGGGGTTGGGGTTGGGGTTGTTTTTCTTTTTACTATCAGCTTGCTTGGCTATTTTGACCATAGGTTGGGCGATCTTGACAATTCTTGCATCTACAATACCATTGTTAACGATGTTTTTGTTCTTGGACCAAAACTTAGGTTTGTCATTGTTGTAGGTCGATCAAGGACCGTCCTTGTTGTCCTTGTACATATATATATATATTTTATTTTTTCGTATGATTCAAGAAGGTCTCTTTGTAATTACTCTCAAAAACCACAATATGCAAGAAAGAATTCTAGACTAAAAAAATTAGAATCTGGGTAAATCATTGTTTAAAACCATCTCATGGGCCCCAAATGTTTCTCAAAATGAGATATTATTTTATTCAAACCCAAGAAGGATAAACATAAAAAAATGTCCCTTTGCAAATATGTAAATTTATCCTAGTCATACTAAAACACATAGGGAAAACCCTCCATGTTGAGGATATCCATGCTACTCTTCTACACATGGATGCTAGGATTCAAATCTGAAACCCTAACTCCCTACAAATCTGAAACCCTAACTCCCTACAAAGGTAAGACAAATTTTCATATTAGAGTAACTCATGAAAATACTAACATTGGTAATGCTTCTGATGGAGATGCACATACCATGTCTAGAAAAAAACATATCCAAGCCTCCAAGGAAACACCTCCTGAAGGGGTTGATAAACACAAAGAGAAAGATCTGTAAAACCTAGACCCCTTTCTGAGGGAGACACTTCTGGGGTAGGTAAAGACACATCAAGACGTGGATTTGATACATGTGATACTAGTAGAGATCTCCATAATGTCAAGAATAAAGAGGAAAATCTAACAACCATTGGCTCACCTCCTAAGGGAGTTGAGGCCAGAAATAAGGATGACAACATGACAAAAAGGAGTTTAAACAATATACATGTGAAAGAGAATTATAATAATAAAGAAAAAGACTCCAAGTAGATGATTACATACAAGAAAAGTGCCCAAGAATTGGTACTAGACAAGCTAAAAAAGGTTTACAAAGTCACACAAATAATTAAAATCTCATTTGTAGACCTTGTACATGCTTTTAATACACCAATTATTGAAGGGGTAGCGCTAAATAATAGTATAAAAGAACCTCCATAAACTGAAATTATGGGGTTTAATGTTAACGTTGATACTACATGTGAAAAAAATTAAAGTGGGAAGATCCCACCATCTAACCTCTCTAACACTACTTTTTCAATGGACTCTGATGGGGCTATAGCAAATAGTGAAAATGATGTTATGATGATATATTTGGATGAGTGAAGCCCCATCCAATAGGACATTCAGAAGGTAGGTATCATTGGTGTTAAGATAGCCAACCCAAGAAAGACTAAAAATAAAAGAAAGGATTATAGCAGGACAAATAGTATGGTCAAAACAAGTAAGAAAGGAAATGGTCTCCCTGAATGTTTTGATAGACTTTGAAGAAGTGGAAAATATGATCCTTTAATATAGTTTATTATGATTAATCTCATAAATTGGAACATTAGGGGGATTATAATGCCTCGATAGGAAATACACTATAAGATCCTATTGTAATTGGAATTAAAACACATACTTCCTACTACTTCAAGATGTCAAAGCTCTACTAGGTTTTATCTAATTAACAACTTTAAATTTATCTAGAGGGAAGTTGTTAACTTCCATACAAATCATAAGAAGGGAAAGGGAGGTATTTCAATCCTTGCCTATAAATCCTAGGAGAGTTTTATTAAAAAAATTGGTTTCTCCCCATGCAATAGATGTCTCTGGCTGGAGATTGAAAGATTTGACATAAAATTTGGGACTTGTGTCATATATGCCCCTAATGAACATACATAAACAATCATTCTTTTTCTTTGAATGACCAACTTCCTCCCCAATATCCCTTGGATTCTTGGTAGAAATCTCAATATAATAGAACATAAAGAGGATAAGAAGGGAGTAACCCATGGGGGTGGAAAAGAAATGAGGAATTATTCTAGGAAAGACTAAAGAAGAGATAGAAACTATTTGATCCACTTGAGGGAACAAAAAAGAATAGCAACAATGTGCGGTATACATGGTACACTAATGAAAGTGTTGGAAAAAAAACTATAATTTAGATTAGATAGATTCTATGCTCAAAGTGATACATTCTATTTTGACAGAAATGGGGGATCTAACAGAGTGATTTTGGAACCTTGAGGGCTATTAGACCACCATCCCATCAAGTGTTCATAACACCGGTTGTAGAAATATTAGGACCAAAAATGTGTTATTAAAACTAGATATTGAAATTCTAAAACAACCAGACTGTATGGAGGGATTTCATACACTTAGAAGTATTTTTAAAGTAATTAGCAAGGAAGGGTAGGCTATGAGATATTGGAATAACCTAGTAACCAACATGCAAAAGATACCAAAAACTAGAGGTAATAAGAATGCAATGAATAGAAGGAGGATGGAGTACAAATTACACAAAAATTTATATGAGATTGAAAACAAGTTGTCGTCAGAATTAGAGAATTATGTTGAATTGATTAATCAATAAGGTGGTGCAGCTCACAATTTGATAAAACATCAAACTTTAAAGGCTCAAGGGGATAGAGTACTTGGGCTTAGCTTAACTAGATCAAAGAAGGTGATAAAGGCTCTAAGTATTTCTTCAACATGTACTGAGAGCTAAACAAAGTATGGAAGCTATTGGTCTAGTACTTATGGATGATCATCGGTGCCAAGACAACTCAAAAATTAAAAAAAGGCATTCATGAATTTCTACTAAGCTTTTTCCACTATTGAAGCTAATAATAACACATGCACACAAGCCTAAGAATTATGTAAGAAAATTATGTCTAGGAGATTAAGCCCTAAAATGGAAAAGGAAGTAGGCAAAGACATCAGTAAGGTTGAAATTACTAATACCATCAAGTCTTTTCAAAATGAAAAATCTCTTGGGGTATATGGCATGCTTGTAGAGTTCTATAAGACCAATTTGGAATGGAATATCTAGATTATATTCATAAGGTATATTGTGAAGATAGCAATGAAGGTGCATTAGGAGAGGATATTAATAAAGGAATCATTAGGATGTTATCAAAAGATGGCTTGAATAAGAGTAACATCGGGAATTAGAGACCAATAACACTCTTAAATGTTTGCTATAAAATATTTTCCAATGTTCTTGCAAGAAGACCAACAGATGTTCTTCTACTCATTGTGAATCAAACCCAAACAAGATTTATTGAGAAAAGATACATAATAGAGAACCTTATAACAAGTTGGGAGGGACTTGACTAGGTGAAAATAAGTAACCAGGAGGTAGGAATATTGCTTCTTGATTTTGAGAAAGCATATGACTAGGTAGAATGGTCACTCATAATGATGGTCCTAGAAGCAATGGGTTTCCCGATTACCTTGAACAAAATGATCAAATTTCTTTTCAAGGATGCCAATGCATAGATAGATATAAATGGAGAATTGACAAGACATGGGTGCCCTTAAGCCCCCTCCTTATTTTTCATAGTTTCTAAATACATTTACTATGCACTTAGAACTAATTTGCTTGGTCTTAAAATAAAAGGGACCACTCTTCCTGACCAATATACCCTACTAAATATACAATTTTTAGATGATGTTGCTCTTTTCCCCATCCTAGACAAGGAAAACATGGTCAATGTAATCTACAAACTAGATTTTTTTTGGTAATGCTTCTAGCTCTAAATTATCTCAAACTAAGACTACTTTACTAGGATGGGAGAAGAACCTCCCAAAGTAGTTTGTTCAATTTGGGTAGCAATAGGGAGGGCTAGGAAAGATTGTGAGATATCTAGGCATACCATTCTCAATCTCTCCCTCCCTACCTAGAATGTGGGAATTAATGTATTCAAAAATTGAAAGAAAACTAACAATTGGAACAAGAAATTCCTCTCTTTGGCAGGGAGGATTCACGTATGCCAAAACAAATTATCATCTTATCCAATTTAGTATTCATCTATATGGTTCTTTATTGTTTATCAAATTGTGAAAGTGAGAAAAGTATTAGGAATTTTCTATGGTCAAATGGGAGAGAGAAAAGAAAGATTCATGTTGTCGAATGGGATTGGTGTTGTCTAGCTAATGAATTAGGTGGACTAGGGCTCAAGGATCTTAAAAAACAAGGTATTTCCATGGCCAGGAAATGGGTTGTTAAATCCCTAGATGGTATCAAGCCTTGGAAAGTCCAAATTAGAAGGAACATTCAGGACATGGTCCAAAAAAAGGCCAACAAATGGAAAGGATTGCAATTTCATGATATTCTCTTTGAAAACTTTAGTGTTGCGCCTTCAAGATATGATGCATTTAGGAGCATATGGGGAGCCTAGAAAATTTGTAGAGGTGAGATCTACAAGGTACAAATGCAATTAACTCCATTGATAACAGGGTCTATGGTTTCAGGTCTCCTTCGTGGAATATAGAATGTAAAGCTAGATGCCTAGCACTCTTGCATGGATGTTTTAGTATGAAATGGAATAAAAAGGGCATCATAGATTTTAACAACTTGATATCTAATGGATTTTAAAAAGATGGGAAAGCCTTAAAATAGAATTCAATCTTCAGGAAAGCAACAAAAGAACATACACAATCATGCTAAAAGTCTTAAATTATTTGGAACAACTAGTCAAGATGGGAAATGATGCTAATGAGGCAATGCAGATTAAATGGATTGATAGAACACTTTTCCTCAATCTCAAAACCCACTCTTTATACAAAATACTTACCTAAAACAATGAGATAATGGAGCATGTAACGTCAATTTAAATGGCAAGGAATGGAAGAAAATGCTTACTACTATCTAGTTTAGTAATATTGAACCTAAAAACAATGTTTTAGATGGCAAGTCTTGTTACAGAAGTTGGTTATTAATCTAAAAAACTTCTAAGTGTCTATTATGTGATTGTATAGAGGACTACTTTCACATTTTCTTCCAATGTAAGTTATCCAAATGCATATGATCAATCTTTATGGGTTATATATCTATTGGTTAGAATGTTGACAAGAAAGTCTCTTGGTTTAAAGTTTTTGTTGGACTTATGTCCAAGGTCTATGTAAGAAATCTTTTTTTTTTTTGGTTTGTCTTGACTACCAAGAATAAATACTCCATCCAACAGTAACAATATGCATTAGTAGCTAACAAGAAACAATCTCCATTCATGTAATAGCACCCACAAAAAATGCTAACACATCAACTATCCATACCTCAAAGGTATAAAAATCATAACATGTTAACATCATGCCATCAACATATACAACATAGAACATCCAATGACAAGCTCTAAATGTCATACCTATCAATGAAGAACATACATATCTAGGAACTACCACTACATAGGTAATGCAAAATTTAAATACTATCAAAAAATCCAAAGTTCGTCCATAGTATCACATAGAAAGTGCAATTATCATCATATAGTAACAAGGATCATCCACAATGATATACAAAAATTGCAAACCAATGTGTTGTAAATATGACTCTCACCACTAGTATTCATCGTTGTCCCAAATTGTTAACACTTAACAATGGAAAGAGATAAAGATAACTTCTTGCCAACACTTAAAAATAATAAAGTAAAAAGTGATAATACAATACCATAAACCTAGTGATCGCCATAGCTCTACACAAGACCTCAAATCCAATATCATTTGAATACAAACAACCAAGAAAATAAAAAAGACCAAAGAGATAACATAAAAATCAAAACTTGTCCTTCTACACACACCTTTAAATGTTAAGATGTTATAAGTATGATCTCCTCCACAACCCCTACATGAAAAGCATCAACAACGCCCAAATTTTCAATCTCATAGATCAAATAAAACATATATCATGTAACCAACATGAATTTAAGCATCTTAAAGAGTAAGTGCACCAAGATGGTGTGCAAAAAGGGGGGTATAAGTGGACATTTTTTTTTTCTGAAATCAGGTAAACCTGAACTTGGAGGAGAAAGTTGAGAGTCATACACTCAAAGAACAAATATTGTAATAGTCTGAATCTAGTATCCAAACTACTAATTTTTTTCAAAATTGGATAAGATTAAGTGGGTCAAATCCTTCGCGCACGAAAAATAGATCTTGTTTTTTTTTTTTAAACATAACATAGTGTCTGACATGCGCTTCAAAATAGTCATAGTTAGATTTAGTATTTTTACAAATCCTTTGGTAGAAAGATAGTTAAGATTGAGAACTAGAAATTGTGTATTTTTTATTTTTTTTTGTTGAGTGTTTTTTTTTTTCGAATCGACCACATCCTGAAAAATCAAGTACCTGTTCATGCGCGAAGCATAACTTGCACCAAAAAAATCAAAAATGTAATTTTAAAAAAAAAAATTGTAAAGAATCAAGTGCACTACAATAATATATATAAAAAATTAAAGTTGGATAAGTAGATCAAAAGTTATTAAAAAAATGGTACACATGTATCTGAGAACTATGGAGACACTAGTAAAAGAAATTCAAGAATGATATGTTATTGTTGTTCAAATTTTAAAAAAATATATGGTTAGAAATCTTAGAAGATGGGTGAAAATATGAAAAAAAATTTAGAAATATGTAGTCGATGAAGTGTAAACCTGATGATAACAAAGTTGAGAAATCAAGTTGATAAAACAAAACACGTCAAAAAGGAGGGAAATGGAGGGAAATCAAACTTCCAACCCATACCTTTGTCATCCAAGCCTAAATAAACTAAAGCGCGTAAGAGGTATTTTGAATATGAAGTGGGTATGGGGTTTTAATAAACAAAACCATGTACGGGGTATTTTAAATATGAAGCACGTACGAGATTTTAATAAACAAAACCGCATACGTGGTTTTAACAAGACAAACTACGTATGGGGTTAAAATTAAGAAAGTTAGATTAGTAATATGGACTTGTATGCAATTCATTTAGCATTCCATTAGGTTTTTCAGCAGGATATATGCATAAAATACAATATTTAATTATAAGTGGCATTTATCTTTGTCTTTTATCTTTCTTATAAGTTTTAAGTTATATATATATATATATATATAGTCAGGATGTTTGAGAGTGCTTTCACATCTCTAGGAGTCATAATGTAGATTCAAGATTTTAGGAGATCCTGTGAGATTATGCTTGAAGCAACCAAGATCAAAGAGACCAAAAGATAGCACAATGACAAGAGAGATAAAATATGACAAGAATAAATTGTATTCCTATCAAGATGCAAAAGAGATCAACAAGATCATCATTACATACAATGTATGATAAGCCTGCTTATAAAGGCAAGGCTAAGAGACAAGAGAGCACACAATGATGACATATGGCTCAATGAGATGCAAGGGTAGGTAGGGGTGGGTAGGAGAAATAGTAAAATATTCCACATGAGGTGGATCACCCATCGAAGGTGGAATTATCACTCCACAATAAGTGGATATGATAGAGTAACAACAAGATAACACCATAAAAGGTGGAAATTCTCCTACATACACACTCCCAATGTATGCACATCTCCCTAAGTGTCTCATATGTAGACTACTATATTATGGATGTACCTAAGTAAACTTAAGTAAAGTGTAATTATATCCAAGATGAATAAATATTTACACCAACACATCCTATAATTTTTTCACACAGTCAAATTTCAGTAATCAGTAGGCTTGTTTCATCATTCACTTGCTATCTCTTTATCTCACGCTATTTGTCTCCCCTAAGCTCTAGACCTATATATTTTCCTATCTCTCTCATCCTCTCTTCACCTCTCTCTATCTCACTCTCTCCTCTCTCCCCAAGGTTTAGATATTATAATTTCTCAAACATAATCAAATTTCAGTAATCACTAAGCTCTCATTATCTACATAATCTACCTACCTTTTTGCACTCCCTCCTTAAAATATTTATCTAAATACCTAGATAGATAGAGAGAGAGAGAGAGAGAGAGAGAGAGATGAAAAGAGAAGGAGAGAGAGATATATATAGGTTAGATAGATATAAGTGGAGGTGATATTTAGAGAGAGAGAGAGAGAGAGAGAGAGTATGAAGGGAAGGATGTAGAGAGTTAGAGGAGTTAAAGTAATGTGGGATGAAAAGAGTGGTAGGTAGAGAGAAGGAGAGGGATTTTTAAGAGTGTGAGATAAAGAAAAATAGATAGGGAAGGAAGGAGGGATGACGTGAGAAAGAAAAAAGTAGAGAGCCCTACCTTCCTCCATCCCTCTCTCTCACTTGAGATCTCTCTCTTCCCCTCTCCCTCCCTCAACCCCTCCCTTTCTCCATCTCTCTCACTTCAACTCTCTCTCAACCCCTCCCTTCCTCCCTCCCTTTCTCTCACATGGGCTCTCTCTATCTCTAGTCTCTTCTTCTCTTTCCATAAACCTCTCTCTCTCTCTCTCAACCCTTCCCTTTCTCCACCCCTCTCTCTCACTTAGGATATTTCTCTAGTCTCATACTCATTTTCCATCCCTTCCTCCCTCTCACTTAGTCTCTATCTCTCTCTTAGGTCTCTCTCTCTCTTAGGTTAAGCTTGGGAGGGAGAGAGGGAGAGAAGGTAAGAGGGTGAGAGGGAGAGATACTTAAGAGAGAAAGAGAAAGGGAATAGGAGAGAAAGAAAGAGTGTTAGAGGGAAAGAGAGAGAGAGACTTGAGAGAGAAAGATAAATGGAGAGAGGGAGAGAGGTCAAGAATGTGAGAGAGAGAGAAAGAAACTTGAGAGAGGGGGAGGGAAATACTGGGAAGAAGAGAGGGAGAGGAAAGAGAGAGGATGGGGGAGGGAGAGAGGGAAAGATGAAGAGAATAGTAAAGAGAGACACCTAAGAGAGAGGGGGGGGAGACAGACCTAGTAGAGGGGGATAGAGAGAGAGAGAGAGAAGGGTAGAGAGGGAAATAATGGGAGGGAGAGAGGGAGAGGGAAGATAGAGGATGGGGGAGGGAGAGATGGAAAGAGGGAAAAATAGGGAGAGAGAGAGAGAGGGGGGGGGAAGAGAGTCAGAGGGAGGGAGGGAGAGAGAGAGAGAGAGAGAGAGAGAGACTTCACAAAGAAAGAGAAAGTGAGTGGGAGGGAGAGAGGGAAAGAGAGAGATAGCTGAGAAAATAGAGAGAGAAGGGTAGGGAGAGAATGGAAGAGAGAGAGAGAGAGAGAGAGTGGAGTGACAGTGAGAGTGACAGTGAGAGTGAGAGAGAGTGATAAACGAAGGGGAGGGAGAGAGGGATCAGGAGGGAGGAAGAGAGGGAAATAATGGAGAGAATGGAAAGAATGGGAGAGAGACACCTAAGAGATGGAGAGAGAGAGATAGAGAAAGGGAAAGGTAGGGGTAGGGAGAGATGGAGAGAGAGAGAGAGAGAGAGAGAGAGAGAGGAAGATAATGAGAGAGAGACCTAAGAGAGGGGGAGTGAGAGAGAGATAGAGATACAGGGTGAGAGGGAGAAGGGGGTTGGGAGGGAGAGAGGTAAAAAGAGTTAGAGGGAAAGAGATAAAGACCATATGGTGTCCTAAGGGGTCATATGGTATCCTACGATCCCTCAAGATACTATATGACCGCTTAGGACACCATATGGTGTCCTTATGGGTCGTATTGTGTCCTAAGGGGTCATATGGTGTTAAGAACAGATCTTGTTAGCAACCGCCCGATTAAGGGATTGACTATAATGCCCTATTAGAATCAATGCCCTGTTAGGAGTAACCTCGATAGAAGATTTGAAATCCAAGCTAATGGATCACCTAGTTAGAGGATTTAGAAAGCACTAAGCCTATTAAAGCTTACCCAGTTAAGGGATTTAACTGTTGTAATTATTAGAGAATAACAGGGGTTTGTTGATCTAGTAAATAGCACTACTCTGCTTGATCAGATCCTTTTCATGCTTCTATCTTCCTTAACACATACTGCATATACTCCTTCTGGTTCAACAATCAATCACACTGACACTTAACCAAAATTTCCAACACTACAACAAAACAACTCATCGACCTTATAAGCAAAACAATAGGTCAATAACACATCACAAACCTAAGATCTCATAGAGATTACAAACAAATCGATTCAAGTATGACCTTTAGATTACATAGCAATCATTGCACATTGTTCAAGACAACCTCGACTGCTCCTTGATCACCACTCATCGATTCCTGTAACACATCACCCAGTTTCCTCTTCATGCAATGTATTCGCTCATTCCCAAGATAAAATCATTATCTCTATGCACCAAAAACCACTTGAAATTCATCATATACAACATGCATGTGTGGTATAATCATTATCGTTCACCATTTGATCATAAACCAATACAACTAATTCACCAAGCTCCATCGGTTAGGGTTTGGCACATCAAAAGGTAGGGTTACCGGCTGATCTCACTTCTTCTAAAGTAATATCGGTTTCCTTCACTTTCTCAACTATCAATTGCAAAACAACATCATTACCAGTTACAATTGACATTAATGACAACACAATAGTTCATCAATGCAATCTTCAATCAAATACTAACACTATGATCCCTTAGGACACCATATGACCCCTTAAGTGTTGTTAGGGGTCATATTGTTTCCTAAGGGGTCATATGGTGTCCTATGACCCCTTAGGACACCATATGGTGTTTTTATGTGTCGTATGGTGTCCTAAGGGGTCCTATGTGGTATTGTTAAGGGTTGTATGGTGTCCTAAAGGGTCATATGGTGTCTTACGACCCCTTCTGACACCATATGACCCATTAGGACTCCATATGGTGTCCTAAGAGGTCATATGGTGTTTTATGACCCCTTAGGACACCATTTGGTATCATTATATGGTATCCTTATGGGTCTTATGGTGTCCTAAGGGGTCATATGGTGTTATATGACCCCTTAGGAGACCATATGACCCCTTAGGATACCATATGGTGTTGTTATGGGTCGTATGTTGTCTTAAGAGTTCATATGGTGTTCCATATGACCCCTTATGTGTTGTTAGGTTCATATGGTCTCCTACGACCCCTTCAGACACCATATGACCCCTTAGGACTCCATATGGTGTCGTTATGGGTCATATTGTGTCCTAAAAGGTCATATGGTGTTCTATGACCCCTTAGGACACCATTTGGTGTCATTTATGGGTTGTACAGTGTGATAAGGGGTCATATGGTGTCTTATGACCCCTTAGGTGTTGTTACGATCCATATGGTGTCCTAAGGGGACATATGGTGTTATATGACCCCTTAAGACACCATATGACCCCTTAAGACTCCATATGGTGTCGTTATGGGTTGTATGGTGTCCTAAGGGGTCATATGGTATCCTATGACCCCTTAGGTGTCGTTAGGGGTCATATTGTTTCCTAAGAGGTCATATGGTGTCTTATGACCCCTTAGGACATCATATGACCCCTTAGGACACCATAAGACCCATAAAAATACCATATGGTATCCTAAGGCGTCATAGGATGCCACATGACCCCTTGGGACACCATACAACCCATAACAACACCATATGGTGTCCTAAGTGTTATATGGTGTTCTATGACCCCTTAGGACACTATTTGGTGTCATTATAGGTCCTATGGTGTGCTAAGGGATCATATGGTGTGCTATGACTCCTGAGGACACCATATGACCCCTTATGTGTCATTAGGGGTCATATTGTGTCCTAAGGGTCATATGGTGTCCTATAACCCCTTAGGACACCATATGATGTCATTAGGGGTTGTATGGTGTCCTAAGGGGTCATATGGTCTCTTACGACCCCTTAGGACACCATATGACCCCTTGGGACTCCATACGGTGTCGTTATGGGTCATATGGTGTCCTAAGAGGTCATATGGTGTTTTATGACCCCTTAGGACACCATTTTGTGTCATTATGGGTCTTATGGTGTGCTAAGGGGTCATATGGTGTCCTATGACCCCTCAGGACACCATATGACCCCTTAGGACACATGCATGGATCCCTAGGATACCATATGACCCTAGAGAGGTAGGGAGGGGGAGGAGAGGGAGGGAATGGGAGATAGATACACCTAAGAGAGGAGGAGAGTGAGATAGAGAGATAGAGACTGAGAGGGAGAGATACAAGATAAATGTGTGTGTGTGTGTGTGTGTGTGAGAGAGAGAGAGAGAGAGGGAGGGAAATAGAGGGAGAGATAGAGATAGAGCGACATGGAGAAGGGGACTTAGAGAGAGAGGGGGGGAAGAGAGAGAGATAGGGAGTGCAGGAGATATAGAGAGATCTAAGAGGTGGATGGAGGGATTCAGAGAGAAAGAGAGACCTAAGAGGTGGAGGGAGGGAAGGTGAGAGAGAGAGAGAAAGAGAGGGTGAGAGATAGAGAGAGTCTAAGTGAGTGGGAGGAAGGAATGGAAAGAGAGTACAAGAGAGTAGAGAGAGAGGTGCAAAGAGAGGGAGACAGGAAGAGAGTGAGAAAGAGAGGTAATGAGAAAGGGAGAGACTTCAGAGAATGAGAGAGAGATACACCTGAGAGAAGGGGAGAGTGAGATAGAGAGATAGAGGATGAGAGGGAGAGACTTCAGAGAGAGAGAGAGAGACTTAAGTGAAAAAGAGAAAGGGAGGGGGGGAGGTAGGGAGGTAGGGAGGTAGGGAGAGAGTGGGAAAGAGATACACTTGATAGGGGAGGAGAATGAGATAGAGAGATAGAGGAAGAGAGGGAGAGAGACTTAAGAGAGAAAGAATGGGAGAGAGAGAGAGGGAGAGAGAGAGAGAGAGAGAGAGAGAGAGAGAGAGAGAGAGAGAGAGAGAGAGACACACACACACACACACACACACACACAGACAAAGACCTGATAGAAGAGGAGAGAGATAGATAGATAAAGGTTAATAGACAGAGACTTGATAGAGAGAAGGAGAGTGACTTGAGAGAAATAGAAATAGATCGAGAGGGGGAGAGAGAAAGAGAGTTAGAGGGAAATAAATACTTGATAGGGGAAGAGAAAGGGAGGGGGAGGGATAGAGAGATAATGGGAGAGAGAGACACCGAAGAGAGGGGGAGAGAGTGAGAGTTAGAGATATTTGAGAGAGGGAGAGAAAAAGAGGGATAAATGAAAGAGAGAAAGAGTTTGAGGGAGATGAGAAAGAGGGAGAGATACTTGAGGAGGGAAGAAAGTAGAGAGGGAGAGGCCTAAGAGACAAAAAGGTAGGGGTTAAGGAAGAGAGAGGGGGAATGTAGGGAATATATGAGAGAGATAATATTGATACGAGCATGTTGATTACTAAAATTTGACTAAGTCTGAAATTTATAAGAATACTCAAAAAACTAGAATTTGCATTATAACTCTTAGAGATCTGGAACCACTCTCAAACATCCTGACAATATATACATAAAATATAACTTAAAGTAAAAAATAAATGCCACTTATACTTAAATATTATATTTTATGTATATATCCGATAGAAAAACCTAATGGAATGCTAAATTAATTGCATACAAGTCCATATTAATAATTTAAATTTTATTGACAGACAAACACGTACATGGTTTACAAACTAAAACCGTGTATGGGGTTTTAGTTTCTAAACCACATATGGGGTTTTAGTTTCTAAACTGTGTATGCGGTTAGTATACTTTAAACCTCGTGCACGGTTTAGCTTTGGTTAGGCTCAGCAAAATGAGCCTAAACGCATACAAGGTTTTTAAAAATTTAAATACCTCGTGTGTTTTGTGTTTTTTCATGTTTTTTTGGGGTGTGTCCACTTTTTTGCACACCATCTTGGTCCACACATCCTAAACATATATCATTATGTTTAGAATAAATATATATGATTAAATATATTAACGATCATATCCTAAGTTTTTCCTTGTATGTGGATGATATGTTAATTTTTAGTAACACCAATGGTATGATTAGTGAACTAAAATATCAATATTTGAGTGTTTTAAATAAAATATTTAGGGCCAACAAGTTACATGTTGAAAATCAAAATAAAATGAGATTGATTAAACATAAAAAAATGTTATCACAAGTATGTTAATAGTAATTTGAACAAATTTAGTATATAGGATTATAAATCAATTAGAATAGATTTACAAGTTGGTGTAGATTTTATTAAATATGTGCCTTAAAGGTGAATATATTTAAGGATATGTCTAAAATATTATCTCTTATGCTAGTGATTGAGAAAGTTTAAAATGTATGTGATGGTTTATAGTAGACTAGATATTACCCAAATAGTGGGAGTTTTGAATAGACTTATGTTCCAATCTTAGTGGAGAGTATTACAATTATAAAACAAGGGTGTTAATATATTTTGATGGTACTTTTTATTTGATTTTTGTTTATTCTTGTACTACCTCTATGTTTATGATACAAGAAATTTAAGGTGGTAAATTGATGCAAATAGGGCAAATGACTTATATAGTCAAAGGTTCACTAATGGATATTTATTTACTTTATTTCTAGGAGGAGTGGTGAGGTGAATGAGTAAGAGGTATCCCATGGTTGCTTTATCCACTACCAAAGTAGAGTATATGGTTGTTAACAATGTCTTTAAAGAGGCATATTGGTTACAAAGACTATAGGAATATTTAGACTAGTTGTGATAGCTCAAGTATAATTTATTTGGTCAAGAATAATATGTGTCACACATAGAATAAGCATGTAGATGCGCAATACCATTTTATTTGTGAAATTATTGCCAATACATAGATCAATATGAAGAAAATTGGTGCTTATAAGAATTGTAGATTCACTTACTCAACAATTGACTACACAAAAGTTCACACGGTATAGGAAGGCTATGTGTCTTTTTCCTAGTAATGAGTTTACTTATGTATTCCTATGGATGCATTTTTTATGTAAATCATGCAAAGTGCGAGAATGCTAGTATTAATTGGCTACCAACCTTGTAAATCATATGTATTTAATTACTCCTAATATTTTTGTAAATAATATACAAGAGACGATGGATTCATCATCAATAGTAATTATTTCTTACCATTAACATTTCACTAGTATGGGAATTAATTTTTATCAAGAATCGGTAATTAATTTTTATCAAGAATCAGTAATTAATTTTTAAATTTACTAATCATAAATTACTATTTTCTAAATTAAAATTTTGGAGGTTATGGTGGTTTTGGGTTCCCAACTTCCCATAAGGTTGTTATGAGTTTTTTTTGTCACATTATTTGGCTATTATAAAGCTTGAACATCTTGTGGTAAAAAATAATATCCACTTAGAAACTAATAACAACTAGGTACCCAAATTAGGTAGGTTAGTAAGTTGGTTGCAATGTACATCATCATATGTCATGAATGCTTAGTTTATTCAAGGATGGGTATTGGGATATGAAAACCAAATTGGATGTCCCATTTAGTGGAAAAAATCCTAATAAGAGGGATAGAGGTGGTAGTAAGGTGGAGCTATTAGCAAGTATTAAATTTCTACAAGTCACAAAAGATTGAAAACTAAACAGGAGAAAGGAAGGATTTTATGCAATCTTTATTTTGAAGACAGTATATAGTTGGTACTCTCTTCTTAGTAGAGTTTTTTTCTCAAAATTATTCCTCCATTTTAACATTATATTGTGTGTTTTTATCTCTTGTTACATAATTTTATTGTTTTTGTATTTAGTTTATTATAATATTCATTTGATTATATATTGGTTAAGATTTTTTTGTAGTTGAATTCAATTTTTTTATATAGTGTTCACCTTCATTTGTAAAAAAAGCCTAATATGCACTCAAAATATGATTGATCCATCCTTGTATTGAATTAATGACTCAATGAATGTGTTTATCCTATTGAAAATAGAATTTCACAACTTTGTCACAATGATAATACAACTTCATGTATTTTACAAACTTCAAATATAATGTATACCATTTATCCTTTTTAACAATGTTATCCTTAGATGTGGTGATAATTAAATTAGTTTATATAGAGAACTTCCATTTATATTATAAAAATATATTCAATTAAAGACATAAATATGGCATATACTCTAACCATCTAGAGGAAGAATCGCTTAATAGCATTAAAATTTGTATGTTGTTTTAAAAAAGTATACTCTTCATGATATTGTAAGCATTCACATAAATCCTATGTTCTCTTTTGCTCCATAATATCTATCTCTAATAAAATTTATCCATATTTCCTTGCAACACTAGGGAAAATAATCACACACAAAGATCACTATTGTACTTTCTTTTCTTTTGAAATTTTTCTTCTCCCGAACAACCTCAAACCACCCTAACTACCTACACTTATTTACATCTCTAATAATAATATTCTCAATAGCATACAAAAAAATTTGAATTTACTTTTTCAATGCCACAAAGTTAATATAGAAACATTGTAGGGCTCTTGATGGACAACAACCAAAAAATACACTATATATACATACATATATAATGGATAGAAAATAATGAAGAGTTAAAAACATGGAGATAAGATAAAATGTAGATGGATGACATATTTCATAGATTTGAATATCGTTTACATTGTGCAGTTGTCAACAAAATGTAAGAATGGTGGACAAACAAAATTTTGGTTGTTGCATAAGTTCATCATTGTATGAACCATTTTGAAGAGAAAATAATAATCAAATAAATTATGAATAAATAGATCAAAAAAAATCCACTCTAATACCACACTAAAATCACAACATGAAGAAGGGACGTAGAATTCAACATGAGAATCAATTAATCACCGTTAACATTAAAATCCCACTACTATATTTCAATAGCTTTATAAATTATTTCAAACTACACTTAAACTAACTAAAAACTAACATGTAACTAATAAATTAACATTAACATGTTAATTGATGCTTAATTATAATTAACATGTATGCTTAATTATATTATTTTATGGGCCATGAACTAATTAATTATTTAAACATTTGAACTTAATTTTCCAAACTTTATGTTGGGAGGAATCATCATTTCTACCTTAATTACATCTTAATTTGCACACCCTCACACTTTGGAAACATAACCTATCCCTTCATGCCTTATATGTTATTATTAAAAAAATATTTAGCATTTACTTTTAGCTCCTTCCTTTACTAGGACTATCTTTTGGCCATCCTCATAATTACAAACTTGTCCTACCCTAGCTTATTTTATTTTATTTAAATTTGATTTTACTTCCCACCTAAGTTACCCTTCCCACATAGGGTTAAGTAAACACAATTTTATAACACATGCTTTTATTTCCCTGTATTGAAAGGTATTGAAAGGAATTCATTGCATTGATTCATAAAGAGAAATATATTTCATCTACACATTTTCATTAAAGCTGCAAAAGAAATATAGTATTCCATGATAATTCTAGAAGTATTTACATGGTAAACAAGTGTTGTCTTTGATTTTTTCTATTATTAATCTAGGTTTAATAATGTAAAAATAAAAATATATATCTTTTGTGTGTGTGCGCGCGTGTGTGTGTGAGAGAGATTAATATGTCTTAGGAAAAGTGATTAAAACTGTATGCAAATTTCAAGGGTTAATTTCATGAGCATAGAGCAATACCAAAGTTATAAACTCATCTTTGATAATCAAACTTGAATCAGAGATAGTCGTAATACATTATTATGTTTCTTAACTAAGTTACCAATTTGTTAGTTAGTGTTGTAGATTCCAAAATACCAATTTGTTACTAATATTATGATTATTAATTGAGTTATCTTTGACTATCAGATTAAGTAGACTGATTTTATATTTACATTTCCCAGATTCAATTATTTTAATTATTGATACACAATAATTTTCTATTCCAATTCATGCTTAGTTAGATGCATCTTATTGGATTATCCTTAGACACAAATTAAGGAAATTTTATTTTTAGTTCCAATCAATACATTATCTTATTCTATGGCTTATAACCATCATCATTTTTAACTTATTTTATAAATTTATATTAATGCAAATGATAAAATATGTTTAATAGTAATCAAACATTTATTATATGACATAACATTTGATAACAAATCATATTACCTTGCTCATATTAATCCTCTTTCAAAGGGTTCATTTGAAATAATTAGAACATATATAATGATCAATAATAGTAATTAGTTTCATGATCATTAATTTATGAAGTGCATATAAGTGAGTAACACTTTATTGTTATTGCCATTTAGAAATGTTTGAGTCTTTTAATTGTTCGCACGCTCCTAAATAATATGAAATCCTATATACCTGCACATAATGTACACATAAAAACTTGACATTAGTATGATAGAATTAATGATTATGAAATAAGAGAAGCTACAAAAAAAGTATATACCTTCCAAGCATCATGGTAGTGGCTTGTGGATTTGTTCCATGACTATCCTTGAAAATTGAATTGTCCACTACCCTTAGATTATCAATACCTTTTACATGATGCCTTTTGTCAATCACATAATCAATTTGACACCCTCCATGGTAATGCCAAAATGTTCCTAGTGTATCTCTACAAAACTTGGCAAAGGCTTTATTGTCTGATTGACTTTGAGGTAATGTTGGCCCAATGAATCGAAGGACACTAGTTTTTCCAATACCTTTAATTGCAAATTTTGAATAGGAGTTGTTTTGCTCATATTTGATAGCACATTCACACCAAACATACATTCATGTAGATCGTAGGGATGAGAATAGTAGTTATACCTTACGAAGGGAGTATCTTGAGGGTTTTTACTTCTAAGTCTTAGCTCACCCATTGATAAGGGAAAAGCCACCTTGCTAGCAGTAAATCCTAGATATTGATAAGTTGTGGCATTTTCTTGTAAAAAGCTAGCAGACTCAATGTAGATCTGTGAATTGTCTACTATACCCACTACTTGTACTCCAGCAAATTCAAGTGGCGTAGGGGATTCAATGGAAAATTATGCACATGGTGGATCTTGAATCTCTTTTCCTATAGAATTTAAATCTAAAAGTATAGTAACATTCAATTCTTTCAGTTGTTGTGATGGGCCAATTCCACTTAGCAAGAGAAGTTGTGGACTGCCTATACTTCCTGCTGACAAAATTACCTCACTCTAATGTGATAATTGATTGATCAATGCTTGGTATTGTAACGTCATAAATTGTACGCACTTGCTAAAGCAGTACAATTTCACACCTAGTTTAGCACCCGCCTTGGCGCATTTTGCATTTGCATTGCATTTCCCGTTTAGCACTTAATTAATTAAATTAATTAGGTCTAAGGTTCTATTTTATCATCTTCCACATCATAAAGTTGGGCCCTTTCATTAAAGTGTGCCCCTTTCATTTTATTCTTCCAATACATCATTTAATCAAAAACCCTAATTAGGTCCTATTTTGAACTTGGGGGCTTGATTTCGGGGGTCAAAACATCTCGAAATCACCTATAACTTCAGGATTCTCTCTAAAATCATCATATCCGACGGCCCTGAAAATTTGGTGAAAAGTTGCCAAGACCATGGCGCCCGGAGTGCACACGGTCCCGGACATTTTTCCCAAAATTTTAGGAGCGCGATCCAATCATAAAATAAAGCTTAACCTCAAGAGATTGGTGGGAGATTCAATCTCTAGGTCGGCCAAAAGTTGAAATTAAAGACCTAGGGTTTCATATATAAGAGCTCTCTTTCTTCATTTGAAAGGATCCGAATTTTGGTTTAAAGGACCTTCTATGCAGCAAAAGAGCAGATCTTTGAAGACTTCAACAACATTCAACATCCATCCATCAAGAATCCACCAATTTCATTCATCCATTTAGGGCTTTGAAGGCATTGAAGAACAATAGGGGATTACCGACTGAAGATTGGCTTGTACCCCTCCCTTGGGGTTGGGTATGATTTCATGTTGTTTTCATGTCTTTGCATAAGCCTCATTATATCATTTGTATTCATGCTTTAGATCACTCTACATCTTGATTTGGGGCATTTACATTATCATTTACAAGCAATTAGGGTTTACTTTCTAGGTTGCTCTAGTTTGCTTACTTGCATTTTAGGATCTTGCACACACACTACTTTTACAATACAACTTGGCTATTCATGGAGGTGGAAATCACCAAAGTGGGGGTTTGACTAAGGCAAAACCCTATATAGCCGCCCACAATACCTTTTCAGATATAAGTGCAGGTTTCGGGATTCGGACAACGCCGCAAGTTGCAGATCTGACGGAAGCAGACGGAGACTGAACTTCACACCAAATTCCAACCCAGAAAGGTAGGACAGGGGCGTGGGGTGCCCTGGTCCTGCCAGGACAGGGGCACTGGGCGCCCTGGTCCTTCTGTCAGACAGCAAGTTTCAGCATTTCCGACAGCTTTTCAGGTTGCAAAACAGCAGTTTCAGGAGCAGTTTCAGGAGCAGAATCAGGATAGTGGCGCCCGTGCCCCCATCCCGAACATTTTCACTCAGATTTTAACTTCGGGTACACATCTGCATTCTTATCTTGTCCTTGTGTTTACAACTTTCCATTGTTTAATCTCAATTCTGCAATCTTGTTACTAGTTCATACTTACACTTTAGGGTTAATAGTTGAACTTGCATCATTCTATCTATCATTTGCAACAAAGGAATAGAAATCCTAATAGGTAGCCCATGGCTCTCTCTTCCACAAAAAGAAGTAGCCAATTGTGTGATACCTCTAGGCTCTTTCGTATTCCACAAGTGTGTGATTGAAAGTGAAATTAGGGCATGTTTGCTTAGTGTCACTTTTTCCCCCACACATTTTGGTGAACTCGATGTGAATCTTATTATTGCTTTCTCTTGCATTACATTTGTTAGATCTAAATCTAGATTTAGCGTGTTTCATTTAAGTTTCATTTTCAAAAAAAAAAAAGGAAGCAAAAGAAAGAGTGTGTTTTGTTTCTTTGCATTGTGTGCAATTTTTATTTCAAAATGTCAGATTTTTATTTGCAAGATGTTCATATTTGTGATGATTATGAGTTAGATGAAGCTTTAGATGAGTTTTTGAAACCTAAAGATACCAAACCTTCATTTTACCAAAAACTCATAAACATTGTTACTATGCCATTTCGTTGTGATGAGAAAGATAAGTCGAATGATTCCTCTCAAGGGTACATTCCTATCAACTCTTCCACTAAATCTAGTAACATGGTTGTTTTCAATGATCCCCTCTATGAAGAGATATCTCCTTTTGAATCAAAAGATAAACCTTTTAATAGTGATGGCATTTCCAACAAAATTCCCACTAGAGATGGTGAATTAATGAAAAATGCTTACCCTTCTCCTAAAGTTTGTCTTACCCATAAGCATCCCTTAGAGAAAGAAGATGAAATAAAAAGCAATTTCCTTAATTCTCTCTCCCCTAAAGATCATATTGAACATATTTTGAGGAAAGAGGATGAGTTTAACACATCTATTGATGCTCTCCCTCCTAAGGATGAGGAATTAATAAACAATGTTATCTCCTCTCCCGAAATTGACAATACTTCAAACATTCCTTTCAACAACCTCACTATTTGGGATGAACCATTAGAAGAAGGTATAGATTATTCTCTACCCCTAGCCAAAGGGGATGAAATCAAGATTGAAAACTCCCTTGATAGTTTCTCACCTTCCTTGAATCTCAATCATTCTCCCTCTAAAAATAAAGCATCTCCCTCTCCTCAACTTGGTTCTACTCATAAGGAAACCCTAGTTCTAAACAAGATGGTTAACATCTCTTTCAAAGATCTCCATCTCAAAAGTGAGACTTTAGAGAGTAATGTTGATCCTTCTCCTAGAGAGTTTATTCCCCATGTAGGTCCTTTGATGATAGAGGATGATATGACCTTTCCTAGTATTACTCTTCCTACTGGAACATCAATGCCTACCCCTTGTCTCTCTCCTAAAATTGATCTAATCTGTGATAAGATTTTAGTGCAAGAGAAGACTATCAATAATTCTTCCAACACTTTTGTTCATTCCTCTAAACCATCCTCAATTAATTTGATACGTGTGAATGAAACACCTAACAAACCTCTCTTCACTGTCCAAGGTGCCTATCCTTCTCAAAATTCTCAACCTTTAAATAAGCCTATCTTAGTGGTTCAAGGTGGTTATGCTAATGATTCTTTTTGCACTCCTAAGAAACCTATTATTACTGTGCAAGGAGGTTATTCTACTAAGAGCCCTTATGAGTATGCTAAGCAACTTACTAGAGAGAGTTATAATGCGGTTGCTCATACCTATAATACTAGAAATAATAGGCAGCCTAATCCTCCTCCTATTACTCCAGTTTCTCTTCCTAATCCTCAACCAATTCTTCCGCAAGCTCCACGGATTTCACAAGTTCTTGGTAAGGAATATGATCTCATAGAACAACTTAAAACTACTCCTGCTAAGATATCCCTTTGGGATTTGATCCAAACTTCTTCCGCTCATCATGGAATGTTACAAGATGCCTTGAAAGATTTGAATGTTCCTCCACCTAATACATCTAGTAATATAGTGTCTTTGGTTAACTCTGTGATGAATCCTAAAGCTCAAATTGTGTTCACACAAGATGAGTTGCCTACTAGTGAAATTCAACATCAATATGATCCCTTGATGATTGTGGTTATCATAAATGACACTGCTATAAGATAAACACTGGTAGATAATGGTTCTGGCCTTAATGTGTGTAGCATTAATCTATTGCATAAGATGAATGTGGATACATCCCTTATTGAGCCTGACTCTCATCCCATTCGAGGCATTGATAATGTGGCTAAGTCTTCATTAAGTGTTATCACCTTACCCATCACAGTGGAACCTGTTACTTTGCCTACATCTATCCATGTTATGTCAGGAAATCTAACATACAACTTGTTATTAGGGAGGCCTTGGATTCACAGTATGCAAGTTGTCCCCTCTACATTGCATAGACAAGTTAAATTTATTTATAATAATAAGACATATACCTTGATAGGTGATACTAATTTTCAAGCTTGTTTGCAAACATCTACTTCCAAAGGGAGTTCTTCTAAGCCTTCCTCTTCTAGTGATGACTCGTTAAACAAGATACCTACGGATGAATCATCACCCTCTGATAATCAAAATTCTTTGAATGAGTCTGAAGTTCCTGAAGAAGATTCTTCTCAACTTGAATCTACACATGAAAAGGCTTTTGATCTTGAGAAGGTTCTCGCAGAAGATGATTGGGGATCTCTTGATTTCAATCCTTCCTTTGTAGGTGAGTATAGGGTTCCTCCTAGAGAGCTTAAAGTTAAAAAGGAGGAAGAAACTAGAGATCAATCAGTCTTACCTGAACCTATGAGCAATAATTTTGTGGCCGCTTCTCAAACTTCTTCTCCTCACACCTCTAATTCTAGAGAATTTGATTCTTTGTCTTATGAAAAACCACCTTTTCTTTCTGAAATGGCTAATCGTTATGGTCGTGGTTTTCATATTTTGGCTAAGAGTGGCTATAGTGGAAATGGTTGTGGTGCAAATGAACAAGGAATTAAAGTTCCTTTAGAACATAACATGCATGAATATTCATTTGGACTTGGATATAATCTTTCTAAGCCCACCAAAGCATCTAAAAGACCATCTCTCAATGTGAATGCTATATTTAGTAGTGATGATGATCTCACTTCAACTAAATCATCTTCTACTTCTATCAACTCTCATTCCCCTCATAAGGAAATCTTGGCGATGAACAAATCTCTTTATGACTCCCCTCAAATTTCTAAATCCACTTATGAATCTTTATCTCCTATTCATCATAAAGTCCTTTCCTCTAGGGATAAGGCTCTAATAAATTACACTCATCCCTCTTCTAAGATTTCTTGTGACTTTTCTTCTTCAATTTTTATCACTTTATACATGTTTTTGATCTCACTTATAGTTGAGCATTTAGCATGTCATATTCAAATACCTCATTTAGTCTATCATGTCTTTAAATAACATTAATGGCTATTATGTTGCTCATCATTATGTGACATTGGTAGCTCATTTACTGGGGGCTCATTGTCATTCATGATGGTACAATTTCAAGTGCAATCATATTTTTGAAGCAACATAATAGCCTAATTTTTCTATGTTATCTCTTGTTCCTATGGGGTAATAGTGTGGAAATATTGATCATCTTTTCTTTAGAATCCTCTTTTCCTAGATATGGGAGAAGATGTGTGTTCTCTTTCTTATCCTACCCACTTCTTGTGAGGAGCATTTTACATACACTAATGTCTTGCTTGCATGAACTCATGTGAGTATGTAGTAAAATTTGCTTATGTCTAAATCTCTCCCTAGAAGATTGTGTAAGTCCCTCTCATTGTCCTTATCCTTGGGAGGCAATGATCTTTCCTTATTTTTTTTCTAAGGATCCACTTTTTCCTATTTCGTGGATGGTGTGAACTTTATTACTTGATGTTATTCCTTGTATGCATTTGTTGTCTTTTGTTCAAGGATTCTCTCTTACAAGAGGTATAAGTCCTTGACTACAACCTCTTTTGCACTTGGTCAATTACATCCATAATGAATTCACTCTCCCCATTGGGTTAAAAAGAGCGTCATCCTTCATTAAGAATCACTTTCACCTCGCAAAAGAAGGAAGTATTGCATTCTGATTCTCTTCTTTGTCTTATTCTAGAAGATGTTATATTTGTCTAAGACAATTCCTCTCAGGGATAGGTGTCTTTTGTACAAAGATCTCTTCTCCTCTAAGGATCTCCTTTACACATACTACAAGATATCCCTTTTCAACTATTTTATCCTTGCTTAAAGAGTAAAAAAACTCTCTTGCTTGGATCTATGACATTGTTGCATTTTTGGGGTATCTTCTTTTGTGATGAAGGTAGGTATCCTTGTTCTACTTTGCTTATGACATAAACATTACACTTTTTGAGCAATGGGTCATTCTTGGAACCAGAGCACAGACTCTTAGAGAGAGATGTCTCCATTTTTCTTTTATGCAAGGTGATTATTCTCGGAACCAGAGCACAAACTCTTAGAGCGAGATGTCACGCTTTTGTACTATACATATACAGGTTGTAGCATACTCAGGCATAGACTCCTATGAGGTGCTTCTAACCTCACTTACACACACATGCACGAGGTTGAGTGGAACTAGCGGCATAAGGCTAGACTTTCTCACTCTCCTCCCTTACATGGATCACCTAGATAGACTCTAGGGGCTAGTTTTCCATGTCCTTTTTCCCATGGATCACCTAGACAAGATCTAGGGGCGAGAAGTCCATGTTTTCTCTCTCATTATTCTTCTCATGGATCACCAATGTGTGTATTCATGCTTTTTTGCTTTCTTTTCTTCTCTTTGCATTTTGTTTCCATTTACATCCTTCATCTTGTGTTAGAGAACTCTCAAATCCTCACACTCTTTGTTGTGTTGGAATTGAGATTTAGTCCTCTTTCTTACCAAATGATTCTCCATTAGTTTTTGATCTCATATCAAATCTTCTTGTGAGCATTTGTCATCAATATTCTTTAACAATTCGAAGTGGTAAACATGATACCTTGTTTCAACTCACTAAAATTAGCAAGCCGAAACAGGGGGGGCATATAGCTACCCTCGAATTTTCATCACCTTCCTTAGTAAGCATTAGGTGATTTTGTGATCTAACGTGTGTTTTGTAGGGTGCGGTTCCTAACTGAGTACTGCAGATACCGCTGGGGGCTTCGTTCAACAGACTTATGGATATATCCTTTTTCAAATAATGTTTACTTTTCTGTACTTTAGCTTGCATATGCACATAGTGTTCATATGACCGCTAAAGTGGGGGCTAAATGTAACGTCATAAATTGTACGCACTTGCTAAAGCAGTACAATTTCACATCTAGTTTAGCACCCGCCTTGGCGCATTTTGCATTTGCATTGCATTTCCCCTTTAGCATTTAATTAATTAAATTAATTAGGTCTAAGGTTCTATTTTATCATCTTCCACATCATAAAGTTGGGCCCTTTCATTAAAGTGTGCCCCTTTCATTTTATTCTTCCAATACATCATTTAATCAAAAACCCTAATTAGGTCCTATTTTGAACTTGGGGGCTTGATTTCGGGGGTCAAAACATCTCAAAATCACCTGTAACTTCGGGATTCTCTCTAAAATCATCATATCTGACGGCCCTGAAAATTTGGTGAAAAGTTGCCGAGACCATGGCGCCCGGAGTGCACACGGTCCCGGACATTTTTCTCAAAATTTTAGGAGTGCGATCCAATCATAAAATAAAGCTTAACCTCAAGAGATTGGCGGGAGATTCAATCTCTAGGTCGGCCAAAAGTTGAAATTAAAGACCTAGGGTTTCATATATAAGAGCTCTCTTTCTTCATTTGAAAGGATCCGAATTTTGGTTTAAAGGACCTTCTATGCAGCAAAAGAGCAGATCTTTGAAGACTTCAACAACATTCAACATCCATCCATCAAGCATCCACCAATTTCATTCATCCATTTAGGGCTTTGAAGGCATTGAAGAACAATAGGGGATTACCGACTGAAGATTGGCTTGTACCCCTCCCTTGGGGTTGGGTATGATTTCATGTTGTTTTCATGTCTTTGCATAAGCCTCATTATATCATTTGTATTCATGCTTTAGATCACTCTACATCTTGATTTGGGGCATTTACATTATCATTTACAAGCAATTAGGGTTTACTTTCTAGGTTGCTCTAGTTTGCTTACTTGCATTTTAGGATCTTGCACACACACAAGGTCTGCACACACACTACTTTTACAATACAACTTGGCTATTCGTGGAGGTGGAAATCACCAAAGCGGGGGTTTGACTAAGGCAAAACCCTATATAGCCGCCCACCATACCTTTTCAGATATAAGTGCAGGTTTCGGGATTCGGACGACGCCGCAAGTTGCAGATCCGACGGAAGCAGACGGAGACTGAACTTCACACCAAATTCCAGCCCAGAAAGGTAGGACAGGGGCGTGGGGCACCCTGGTTCTGCCAGGACAGGGGCGCTGGGCGCCCTGGTCCTTCTGTCAGACAGCAAGTTTCAGCATTTCCAACAGCTTTTTAGGTTGCAAAACAGCAGTTTCAGGAGCAGAATCAGGACAGTGGCGCCCGCGCCCCCATCCTGAACATTTTCACTCAGATTTTAACTTCGGGTACACATCTGCATTCTTATCTTGTCCTTGTGTTTACAGCTTTCCATTGTTTAATCTCAATTCTACAATCTTGTTACTAGTTCATACTTACACTTTAGGGTTAATAGTTGAACTTGCATCATTCTATCTATCATTTGCAACAAAGGAATAGAAATCCTAATAGGTAGCCCGTGGCTCTCTCTTCCACAAAAAGAAGTAGCCAATTGTGTGATACCTCTAGGCTCTTTCGTATTCCACAAGTGTGTGATTGAAAGTGAAATTAGGGCATGTTTGCTTAGTGTCACTTTTTCCCCCACACAGATATGAGAGACCATCAACACTGCTCATAAACTCAACACCAATAACCTTCAGTTTTCCTACATCACATAATTCTATAATTAATATTTAAAAAATAAAAAATAAAATATTTTTCAGAAATTAAAATTATTGTATCAGATATCTTATCTCAGCCAATTAGCCTATAATGGAAAAAAAAGAAGTTAAAATTATTTAAAAAATTGTCTGAATTGGTATGTTTATAGTTAATATATAGATTATTACTTGAAACTCAAAGTCTCCAAATAACTAGCCAGTAAATTAAACACAGAATACAGGCTACTCAAAGTCTCCAGATAACTAGCCAGTAAATTAAACACAGAATACAGGCTATTAAAACCTTTGTTTGAAAATAAGGAGAACATGCAAATGTAAATGTCCATATACCTGATGAGGAATTGAAGAGTAATCTACTGGCTGTAGCATTCAGAAGAACCACAATGTTATCTGGATTTGCATATCGCAGAAGATCTGCAGCTGTGTGTTTCCTTCCATTGTTGTCAATGGTTGAAGCACTAATCTTGGTGCCCTCCAAGTGATCCAGAGTATACCCATTATAAGGAAGCACTCCAGCTTCCAAAAGTGCATCCTTCACAGCAGAATTCCAATGAAAAATCTTGTTTGGTTTGAAGACATTCATCTTCTCTACCCATTCATAGGACTCATTTACAAGCTTCTCCTCCCACTCCATCTTCCGAATATAGTCAAGGCTTGCCCTGCTGTAGAAGCCAGCGTTAATGGATGTTCCACCTCCCAGAGCTCTTCCTCTTACCAACCGCACTCCATCTTCTGATACAAATCCCTCAGCGACATAAGGGAACTCACTGGCATTACCCAAAATCTTGAACAAGGCTATATTGTATTCAACGTCAGGATTTCCATAGGGAGAGTCTCCCCTCTCCAATAGCAAAACGGAGTAATGCTGTGATAGTGTTGCAGCGAGAGGACACCCTGCTGTACCTCCTCCAACCACAATGTAATCAAATGTTCTTGCACTTGCCTTTTCAGCATCTACTGTCATAAACGGAAATGGGTATTCTGCAAATACTATGCATAGAGTGTCAGAGGGGATGAAAGAATCATTATGGTTAAAATTTGCCAATACATCTTGGATTGAATTAAAAGATTGAAAGAATTTACTGACCCAAATTCTGAGTGGCTGCTGAACAGTGTAGCTGCTGATGATTTGTAAGAATTAGCAGGTAAGAAATGAAAAGGATGATCAGATTCTCCAAACCCACTTATTGATCTAAATACTGGTTTAGATCTGAAACCAAAATCGTGCTTATTTCGTCCTATACGTTCGTATTTGAGGAATTTCTCAAGAAAATTTATAGATGGAATCCAAGTATGGTCGCTTTCGTTGCATTCGTTATCTGCCCTATTGAGAGTAATGCAATTGAGTGCGGGTCCAATCTTTTTTAATTATGGGGAGATTCTTGCAGATGCCGTGAGAAATTGCTGAACTTCCGTGATAATTGATGCAACTGGAATGATAAATCATACTAATGTTAGCATGATAGGATGAAGCTAAAACTGAGCTTGACATATTAGTTTTTAAAGTGAATGTGTATGTTAAAGCATTGTTAGTGGTGGTTTATGTTATTTTTGTTTTTGGAAAATACAGATTTACCGATAGAAGCCAAACCTTTTTTCTCTTAAATTTTTTTCAATTCTGGGGAGATTCTTGCGGATGCCGTGATAAATTGATGAACTTCCGCTGAAATTGATGCAGTTGGAGGGACGGTAAACCATGCTACTTATGTTGGAAACGTTAGGATGAAGTTAAAACTGAGCTTGACATATCAGGATTTTAAAGTGAATGTGTGACATATCAGGATTTTAAAGTGAATGTGTGCATTAAAGGATTTTTGGTTCTGGTTTATATCTCATGTTATTTAAGTTTTTGGGAAATACATATTTACAGATAGAGGGCAAATTTTCTTTCTTTTAAAATACACCACTATTTAAAATTGGCATACAATCAAACGCTGGCGGTTGAAGCTTTCTAAAAGCTCACGTTCTGGTTGACAGTCTGACAAGTTAGTCGTGAGCAGCTATTCTAGTTTCAAAACAGACCTGTCGTACAGGATGTTAGTGACAGGTTAGTCAATCGCAACCGTTAACTGCAAAATCGACAAACGCGCAACTAACACGTGTGTTAGTCAATCCGTACTGTCTTTTTGGAGCCAGAATAGACACGTCCGTAAGTAAGGAATCAAACTTTGGAAGACATTATCTTCCACAACACGGAAGATGAAAGGTCAGACATCTCACTTTTTTGGAAAGGGTTATTTTTCATATAAAATAGTATCTAATAAAAAATATAAATTTGCATAACATAATCATTTTTCAGTAAAGCATTGAGAAGGCAGATCAAGAAGATCGAATTAATAGATTTTGTGTAAAAATCTGTTGTGATTTGCAAATTTTATATTTTTAAAAGATATTATTTTGTATGGAAAATAGATGACTCCTACTTAAATAGCTACAAACTAATTTTTTTTATTATTTTTCAAATAAATATTTTTTAACTAGTTTTATTTAATTAAAAATAAGATAATATTAAAAAAAAAGTGGTAGAAAAGTATGTACATCATATATATATATATATATATACTAGCAATCCCACCTTGGTGTGCAATGGGTACGCCGAAGAGGTTTGGAAGATTCATTAGAGAAAATAAATTTCTAAATCAAGAAGATAATTAAACTCCATTACCAACATACTCATGTTATGTTTGCAACAGGAAGAGAGGGGGAGAGAGAGAGAGAGAGATGGTTAGAGAGAGGGAGAGATAGAGGGGAAAGGAGATTGAGATAGAGAGGAAGATAGAGATAGAGATGGAGATGGAGATGGAGATGGAGAAGATGTGTGTGTGTGTAGATAGAGAGATATAAAGGGAGAGGGAGAGATGGAAAGATATAGATGGTGAGATAGAGATATAAGGAGGTGAGAGATAGAGAGATAAAGGGATGGAGAGAGAAAGGAAGATATAGACATGGCATGATAGTCTTGCAAGTATATGAGTATACCCACACGGAGACGTGTGGACTAATTTACAACTAACACATCAACAAAAAAGTTGATACCTAGTATTGTAGCTATACCTTTGATTACTATTTGCAGTGATGGTAATAGTTTTAATTGAATATTGAATTATTTATAATCAATATGTATAATCTCATTTTGTTTTTTTGTTGGATTGACTTTGTTGAAATTTATCTATTGTATTTTCTTTCTCATTTCTCTTGTTTGTACTTTTTCCTCACCTTGAGAGTCTAAAATTACAATGTATGTCATTATTTTTGGAACAACTTAAATATCACACACTAAGCTTACACTTAAAGCTTAAAAGTGTTAAACACTCATAGTTGACTCACATTTTATAGGCTTAATATGTTGCTTAATGTATATGATCACACTAAGAATACACTTCTATGCTTAAAAGTGTTAAACACCTAGAGTTGACTAACACTCTCTAGGCTTAATATGTTGCTTTGTGTGTGTGGTTTAAGGTTGGCCATTATTTTCTTATAGTCATACTTGCTTTGCCTTTATTTCACATACAACCTTATGAATATGAAGATACTATTTTGATTATATATTTTTTAATATTGATGCATTATAAGATTAAATCCTCCTAAGATCCATACAATCACCTTATCAAATTTAATTTGATCTAATTTGTTATATTATATTTCTACATTATACAAATTTAATTATTAACTAAAATAAATATTATTTTTATAGATACAAAATAATATTAAATAAAAATTGATTAATAACTTAAATTATAGAAAGAGGCTTGTGTAATTCCAAACTTTGCACTAAGGAACATTCAGGTGGGCTTCCTAATTGGTTAAAAAGTTCTCACCTCTATGATTCCTTTTTTTTAAGTACTTCAACATCCAATCTACAAGTAACCCCAAAAAATCTTACTTTTAATTTTTAAGGCCTACTGCTTTGCACAATTTTGGAACAATATAGTAAAATCGCTTATAAATTGAAAAGTTAAAAGTAAGACCAACAAAAGGTTTAAACCAAAATTTAGAATTATACAATTTCTATTATAAAAAAGAAGTCTACAATAAATTAATAGAATATAATTGTTTTTTTATTATAAAATAAACCTCTCAAAATACACTACCATTTTAATCTTATTGCTAATTTCTTTAGATCGCATGATACATTAAATTTTGAGCTTTAATTCAATATCAAAAAATCAATAAAGCTACCAAGTTTCTATCGGTCGCGTTTGATTTTCAAGCATGTGTAGATTTGGTTCATACCCAACCATCCAAAAGCTCATCTGCCACGACTAAGTAAATAATAGACGATTTCTGCACCTGTGCATCATGTCTTCTTTGCTGCTACAAAATCTCAAATTCTTTTCCTCTTTGACTTTGGTCTTGTTCTCCAATTTCTTGTAGTGAATCATCTATTCCTTCTCAATTCTCATACATATGGCTGTATATTTGGTGGAATTTTGAATCATCTGTAGCTTGGCCACAACTCTCCAAGCCTCGGCAAACAATTTACCCACCAAATCAAGACATTCAGAAATAGTGGCATAGTCACTGACAGGACAGTGGTCATGCCGTGCAGAAAAGGATGTTTTCCCTCTAATCTAAAAACATCAAGTTGGGGCTTCGAACACATTCATCTAGCTATGAAAAAACTTTCAAAGTAGTCCATCGTCAGCCACTACCCTTATGCATGATGAAAGCTTCCCTAGGCTTCAAACTGTTGGTGATTTAAACAAACTTGCGAAAGCAAATAAGCAAATGAAATTATTATATCAAACGAAAGGGGTTGGAGTAGGTTCATGCCTTTGTAAAGCAAGGAAGCATTGAGCTAGGCATAACTAGAGTCGTGTTCAATTTCCTCGTGAGTGCTATCTTTGCCAGGGTTATCTGATTGTTAAGATCCCATATATCTGTAGCACCTCCACAACTTTAGTGCACTGAACACTTCTTGTGACCACCATTTGAAACAAGCAAGACACCACAGGAGCGATGAATTTTCTACAAAGGAACTCTGTAAAGTAGCATGCAAAACATAATAAGGAATTTGTAAACCTCGAAACTTATCGAGCATTATTTGAAGGCAAAATAAACATGCAGAAAAAAAAAAAAAACCCGTCAATGAGAAAATAGCGAAAATTCAATGGTTGAGATGGATTGCATCGTCTTTCATCCTCTCTAGAACATTTTGTGTCATCGATTAAGTCAGTCGATCAACTTCATATAAGGAACACCTTCAGCATAACAAAAAAATTAAGTTCAGTAAAATCTAAACATTCAAAGTAAATTTAGGAGGGTCTTTATTATCAAGATTGTCTCAAACATCTTATGAGATAAAATAATCAATTAGCTCTCAACTAATAAGAGAAGCTTCTTCTTAAAGAGGGTTATTTGAAGACTATCAAATATGAATTGAAGAAATGACCAATTCTAAGTGGAAAAAATTGTTTGAGTCAAGCCAGTTAGGAGCACTACCATGCCCATAAGAAGAGGCAAAAGGTGGACTAGAAGGTTGGGGCCATACCTCATGCACAACATTGTCTTTGTAAATGAAAGGGTAAGCTATGGGGACAACAAGAATGAGATCCACTATCACATCTACCAAGCTAGATGCACCCACACCAATGCTCTTGAGAAGGAGATTAATTTTGTGGATATTTGGCAATAGTACAAATGGCATTCCATCGATGGTCCAACAATTCCTACAAATGAGAAAATTCAAGTGCAACTTTACTAGCTTGCACTTGAATTTGTATAAGAATATTAAAGAAAATCATGGCATTAGTATACAAAGAAGTGAGCCAATAGAACAACTAAAACAAATAGCATTATTTTTATGATGTTGGAGTTGTAGACACCTATTTCTGTCCACTTGATTAAATAAATTTTATATTTGTTTAATTATCATTCATACAAGTATTAATTAAACTCATATTTAACTAATCTTTTCTCCTTTTCAACTATTAATTAAATTAATATTTAATTAATTCACCCCAACCCCCTTCTTCTATTAATTAAATAAAGTATTCAATTTATTTTATTTTATTCACTTAACCATGTTCTAACTTTTAATTAAATAAATAAATTATATTTCTTTAATTAAATCACCCTCTCACATTTAAATAAATTAATATTTATTTAAATTCCTAAATCCATCACCCACTTGCACTTTCTAGAAAATGCAAGTTGCATACTAATCCTTCTTCTAATCATGACTAAATCCCAATCATTAGCCTAATCCTCTTCCAAGTATTGCTCATTCCTAATCTAAGGGATTAGAGAAGAGTCACTTCTCAAAATATTTAAGGCTCTTACAAATCATTAAAAACCTTCTTCTCCCTTCCACAAGTTAACCCTCAAAGTCTCCTCAAGCCTTAAAGGCTTTGATCCAACTAACCTACCTTTGACCCTTGGTTGGAGACTTGTCCCTTAACTTAACCATCTAAGGTAACCCTCAAGTCTATTCAAGCATTTAATGCTTTGACTACTTGGTAACCATTTAACCCTTGCACATTCCTTTACCCCTTGGATAAAAGATTTATCCATTAACCTAACCTTAACCCAACCATCCAGGGTATCCATCATGTCTCTTCAAGCATTTAATGCTTTGTTCCTCTCCCCTTAGGCCTTCTCATATTGACACTTGTCAACATGTGATTGGGTTGAATAAGGGCACATGGATTGAGGATCACCCCTTCCTCAAGCAATCTTAACCCTTCCTCCATCAATGGAATCTCAACCCTTCATTTGCCTATTTCCTCTATAAATAGGACTCATTCTTTCATTATCAAGGTACTACAGTGGTAGTGGCACCAATGATCCCTCTCATATGTCTTTTTCAATTAATCAAATCTCTCAACACAAGCATTTTTAGAAGCATTTTAGATTATAATCTAATTATTAATAGCACAGTATTTCTATAATCATAGTTTAATCATAGCAAGCATCGTTATTATCTCATAGTTCTTGATTGCATGGTATATAGATCATTATCAAAGCACTCATCCTTTAGGTTATCATTCTGAAACTCAAAAGTTCAATGATCTAAGAGCAACCATAACTCGAAGAATACTTAAAGTTAGAGAACAATGTAACGTCTTTGAAGGATTGTTTTGTTTAATTTGTTCATCAATCAAATCCTTTTTATATATAATGTTTCATAGGTATGTTGGTTACTTTGTTCTCAAGTAAATGATACCACAATTCTAGCATACATTTTTTGTGCCCACCATGGGGCCCCTCCCCAAAAAATTTCACAATTTACACGAAGGTTCAAGTGCAGGTTTTCAATAGTCTCAGAACAGTGTATTGGTTGTAAACAGTGGCGCTTTGAGTGTAAATTTTAGCACATAGAAACTCTGTTATAGTGCATTGAAGGACCCGAGTAGTGCATATACACAATATTTTAGCTCATCTGCAGAATCTATCTCTGCTCTTTGTCTTACTTTCTTTTAGTGCATTTAGTTATTAGAATAGCGCATATAAGTTATTTAGTAGCGCATTCACTGTGTTTTTTAGCACATTTACTGCAAACTTTAGCGGTTACATGCTCTATTTTAGTGCATCTACTTATTTTTACAGAATTTGAAAAATCTAAGACTAATCTTTATTGTTCCTATTTGCAGGTACCCAATATGTTGTCAAAGACTGAATAATCTAAAACAATACGCTATTAAAGACTGAATAATCTGAAACAATATGCTATCAAACACCAAATTTCAAAACCACTATGATTCTTATAGGGATTTGATTTGTTTCTTTTGATTAAAATAGGTATCTGTCTAATTAAAGGGGTTAATAAACATTACTTATGTTTTGTTTTGTGATAGGACTATGCTCTCCCCTTCGTTGGGTGACCAAAATGCCAAACTCACTTTCATTTATCGCATTAGGATAACATATTTTAGTAGGTCTGCCCTTCCAAGAAGCCCATAAGGTCGGTGAGAGGGGAATGACCTAAGTGGGAATGGCTAACATCAAGTATTCCAACCCATTATAATCAAATGTGGATTGTGATGAAAATCATATCCAACAGTAGCGTTCATGGATAGCCTTCCCCTAGTATCCTTGTGATACGTAATGCCTTTCTTCTAAAGGTTGGGAAGCCTCTTGAGGGAGTTTATCATTGATGCACCAAACGAAACTCTTACTATGAGCTTTAAGTGTAGAAGCGAAGCTGAGTCAGTTATTCAAACATTGTAGTATCATAGTGCAAGGGTAGGGAAGAATCCACCTCCAATACACTTACCATATATCTCCCAAGAAAACGATCCAATTGAAAAGCAATTCTATTTGGTTCAACTTTTGGAAAAAGGCAAAAAAACGTGCACACCCTCGAGTGTGACAGGGCTATTTGAGTTGAAGGAGTATCAAGATGTGAGTTGTTGTATTATTAATGACGCTTGAGAATAGAAGAGTCGGACTGATGTGTCTATTGTTTGAACTAGTGAAAACAAAAGGGATTTGAAAAAATCCTTGAACATACACTCATTGTTTAGATTATAAGGTGAAATAAATCGAAATTGCTATCTTATTGTTTGATGTTGTGTTTTCAATCATTTTTCAGAATAACATCTATTAAACACTCATATATTTCACTCAAAACACAGTGAAATTGTTAAAATTTCCAATTGTAGAGCAGTTTAGCGCATTGACAAGAAACATTAATACATACACCTATGATAACAGCGCATCAAGGTCTTCATTTAGCGCATAGAAGAAACATAGTGGCGCATCTAGTGTCAACAGTAGTGCATCTAACAAGTAGAATTTTAACCTCCAAAACAGTCAGAAAGTCAAATTAGTCACAGTTTAGCGCATACATAGGACATTTTGGTGCATTTAGAGGATACATTAGCACATTAAAGGTCCAGAGTATCGCATTTACTATATGTTTTAGCACATTAAAGGTCCATAGTATCGCATATACTATCTGTTTCAGCACATAAACATGTTATCACCAAAGACATAAATCACAATTGTGGTTTTCTCATAAAACTAGGATCACTTTCAAATGCCCTTTTTAGAGTTGGATCTCTTCACATCACAACATTAGTTTAAATTAGAGAAATTTAGTTATTACAAGTGCAACTATTTCACAGAAACTTGGATCAAATAACTTAAGTGCTCAATTATCAGTTTGATCTCTGATTTTTCAATAGAATTTCATCATCGGGATCCATCATCCTTATCACAAAACAACGATGCAAATCATGTTACCCTAGTCCTATCAATAGGATGGATCTTTCCTATTTGAAAAATTAGGTATCTTATATTAAATTGGCACTCACAACAAAGATCAAAAGTTTAAAGCAATCTCAATCACTTGTATGACCATTTATCATCAATTGAAAAAGGGAAAACCTACTCAAAAAGAAATCTTAATGAAGAGAATATTTCTCTACACAAACTGCAAACTCTTACTATCGTGCCTATGAAGTGTGATACCTGTAGTTGCAACACTGTTGCCAGGAATAATCATTATGTTATGTTATCATATTATGTTTATGTTGTCGTCGGTAATAATGAGTTATGGCAGTCGGTTAGTTAGTCATCTAGAAGGGCAGTTGGACGCGATGGTTGGTCGCACCCCTTCGGGTATTATATATTGCGTACCTTTCCTTCATAGTGGCATCATGATAGTGGTATTTGGGTGTAATGTTATAAGCACTTGATGTATATGGACTGTTGAATTAATACAGAGACAGGTTATTTAATATATTTCCATCATGTTCTGTGCATTTACTTTCTGCATTTAATCATTTATTATATGTGGTAAACATTTGGCGTCGTTGCCTATACATACTTGGGAAAGGAAGGAGCGGATGGCGTACAGACGATGGGCCTAACCGTCGGTGAGATTAATCGAGAGGCCAACGACACACAAACGGAACTCTATGATGGAGAGGACACTGCAACGAGGGAATTCTTAATCCTCAAGCGGCCATCGAGACCTACATCTGAAGAGAGGCCACGAAAGCTGAAGTCCCAACAAGTGACGTGTGGACCACACTAGAAGTTAGCCCCGCAATGAATCAATTGATGAACCACCTCCCCCGGTTGCTTGCACAGGCATCACTGGCACAACAAACCCGCCTGGAGGAGATTGCCCATGAGGAGCGACGCCAACAGGTCCTCCGACAGTACGCAGAAAACAATCGTCGTTGGGATGTAGAGTGCATTGGCAAGAGGCGAAGGGGAAATTGAACCCTATAATAATCCCGATGCAATGTTGACATAAATTGTGGCCGAAAGGGAAATAATAAAAGCTTTTTTTGTGTACATGGTGTGTGCTTGCTATGTACAGAAGTGATTTATGCCCAATATACTAAATAAGGACAAAAATAAAAAGATACAAAGTGACAAATGGGAAGTGGCACAAAGAGCGTTGAATCTCAGACAACAAATAGAACGAAAGCGTATGCTAAGGCAGCTTGCCAAGGGATGACCGACCAAGGGGTTGCTCGAAGGGAACCCAGGAGGTGTCATGGAGGTTACAGAGGCAGAGATAGACGGAGAGAATTACACTCTCTACACTGTCGTAGGGTTGCCCGAAGGGAACCTAGGAGTCATGGAGGGTGCCGAAGGAGAACTCTACAGTTCACCAAAATACCACCATAAGGTAAGAAGTCACGAAGAGTTGGTGGAACAAACAAGGCAAAGTCTAAACCTGATCGACGCTACCAGAGACCTACTAAAGAACTTGTCCATTTCGAAGGAAAACCGGAGGAAGACGACCGACTGTGTCGACGGTGCCGAGGGAGCACAAGGGTACCATATGAGAGGCAATTTGTTTGGTTCGGGGTCAACAACCTTCTCCAGAGGACCCACGAGTGGAGGGTCAGGTGCAGGAGGTAGAGGCAAAGGATCAACAGGTACAAGTTATTGGCAAATGCACAGTCCAATGAGAAATTGTAGGTGATTGAAGGTATTGTCATTGATGGCAACCTTACAATCATGTGATACCGGTAGGCACCAGAATCGGCAGACTCTACACCGGTATACAAAACACCGGCACCGAAAAGGAGGAATACCAGCATCTTGGCCGACAACAATTTTGTATAAACATATTTTGTAATTAATTGTAAAATCTTTTGTAAGCGGACATAGCGGATTGTAATATGACTCATATATGTATGAGATCATTGTAGATCATTTAATAGGTGATTGATGAAATGAATATAGCATACCTAATGTGCGAATTATTAGGTTAAGGGTTTATGTATGTAGCAGAGCTTAAACCGGTACTGAATCTGGCATAGCAGATGCTGATCTGAAGCAGTACAAGAAATTGGATTTGTATAATCCATTTTTGTAAGTCAGTGTGACTTCTTTTGTAACTAAGCAGTGAGCTCTAGGCACTTGGCCTTCCTGCATGTGCAGGCCCTTATTGTAAGCAGTAATATTCTCTTATTGGCCAGTAAGTGAATATTGTGGGTCACAAATCCCACCGAGGTTTTTCCCACACCGAGTTTCCACGTTAAACATTGTGTTATGGTATGCTTTTGATGTTGTGGTTGTTATTCTTATTTGTTGCATTATTTATGGTTTACCGGTACACAGTTTTAATATGTTTTTTATGTTATAAGTTGAGAAAATTATATAACCAGACAACTACTGATTCACCCCCCCCTCTCTCAGCATCTTTGGGAATCCTAACAATTGGTATCAAAGCATGTTTCTCTATTTTCAAAAGCCTAATAGCTTGAGGAAGATCTTGACACCGGTAGAGATGGAAAATTTGAGAAAGCAATTGGAAACAGCTCTTTCAGACTATGATGCAAAAAAAGTAAAGAATATCAAACTTGAGGATGATATGAAGGCTGCTCAGGATATTATATGAGGACTTCAAGAAAATTACTCTATAGCAAGAAATAAAAGAAGAGAACTTTGTGAGAAGATGCAGAATGAGGAAGATGAAAAGGAAACTCTTAATGATCTGGTGAACCAACTAAGACAAGATAACTGTACAATGAAGAATGAGATGCCAGATATGACTATGGGATTTTGTAAAGAAATTGAAGATAGAAAGAAGAATGAAGATGATTTGAGTAGAAGAATAAATGATGCTAGAAATGAAAACACAAGACTCAGTCATGAAAATGATATGTTGAAGACAGATTTGATGCACACATAAAATGACAGAACTGAACTCATGAGACAGAAAGGAATCTTGGAGAATGAATTGACTACTGCGAATCAACACAAAGAGAAATTCAAGAAAAGTTCAAAAGAACTTGTTGACATGCTGAAGGATCAGAAACCTAATGGTGATACAAATGGCCTTGGCTTTGAAATTGGTGAAAGCTTTGGTACTGCAAACAATCATGATCATAGTAAACCGGTAAGACAACCTAATGCTTACAAATTCAATGGGAAATGTTTTAACTGTAACAAGTATGGTCATAGAGAAAATCAATGTAGATCTAGAAATTATCAAAACACTAATACACCCACCGGTCAATGTTCTAAATGCAACAAAGTTGGTCATAACTCAGAAAATTACAGAATGAATGTAAGATGTTATGTTTGTGGAAGATTTGGACACTTATCTAATCAATGCAGAACACATATCGGCATAGGATATGGGAAAGTTATTCAGAAAAACAATGTGACTTGTTATGCTTGTAACAAAATTGGACATATTGCAAAATTTTGTAGAAGTAAGGCATCACCGGCAAATAACAAAGGTCCTAGTTTGGGGTAAAGAAAAGGTTGAAGAAGTAAAGCAAGAATTCTCAAAACAATGGATCAGAAAGTCAGATCAAAATGTTAATGGGAATACTCCTCCACTGGTAGAACAGAGTAACACTCCATCGGCAAGAGACTCCTCATCTAACTGAAAGAAAATCCTTTGGGGGTTTAGCAACAAACTAAAAAATATGCTATCATACCCTCGGTTGATGGTGAGAAGTTGAAATTACTTCTTTACTGGCAGATGAGTTAAATTGTGACTTAACCGGCAAGCAATAAATGTGGTAGTTGGAGAAAATAACATTATAAAGCAATTATTTTGGCTCCTTTTTCATTCACCAAGCATTCAAATCTTTGAGAGCGTGAAAATTTCCGAGCGAAGACATCCTTAGCGAAAAAGTGAAGCAATTCATCCAAGCATTCATCATTAAGGCAGATTGAGGTATTTATAACTATGGCTTCTTCATACACTCCTGAATTTATTGCAAACCCTACTATGATTGAGGTTATTAAGCCCCCTAGACCCGTATTCAAATTGGTTCCCGAAATTGCGAAGAAAGATGATAGCATAGGTGCATTCTCTCAAATTCCTAAGGGAGTAGTATATGCTGAAGACCCTAACATATACATACATTGTCATATAGAGGAATTAGGTGATGGTGAGATCAAAAACATGTATAGGACTGTGATTTGTGATGTAGATGGTAATGTCAAGCCGGAACACAAGATAATAGAAACCCTAGGCTTTGTGGATATTCTTAGCATTCCTGATTTTCCCGAAGATGTAATAAGAATGGTTCTAAGCAGAGTCCATGGCGAATTATTTTGGTTGGATTTCATCCATAAGATCACCAAAGAAGCAATAAAAGCAGTAACAGGGTTACCTTCCACCGATAGCAGGCCTGACAGAACAAAGAAGGTCCCAAATGACACAGTGATGAAACTAACCGGTGCAACTTTTGACAAAAGATCTCTAAGGGTAAATGATGTAAAGGACATCAATGTTAGATTTATCAGTATGATCTTAGGTTACAAAGCCACACATGCAAATAGGTTGAACTCAGTTTCTAGCCTATGTATCAAAAGTGCATATGACATGGTAAATGATAATGCTAGAATAGATGTGTGTAAATGGCTCAAAGATGAATTGATAGACAATCTAAAGAAGATTAAAGGAGATAAGAAAGGAACCTTTAGATTTAGAAATTTGCTTGTTTGCCTAATGTTGTACATTACTAAGCAAGTACCCGGTATTGGTAGAAGAGATTTTGGCTTTGATATACCGGTAGGAAAGCAACTATTGGATTTATTAAACAATATGGGAGAAGACAGAGAGAAAAACACAAATGAGCATTTTCAAGCATTGAAGGCTCGAATGAAAACAAGAGTAAAACTGTCACAGGCAATTGTAGATAAATATCAGAAGGAAATATGTTTTGTAATCAAGAAAGATGAAATCTGGATGGAGGCAGTTGTCCCTAGAACTATTTGGGTAATTGAAATGGGCTATGAAACATATAATAATATCATAGAAACATGCAAAATCCCTTCTTGAAGCACCAAAGGAACCCACTAAGAAACAATTGAAAGGAAAAGAAAACCCTCACCGGTACCCTCACCCACTCCTAGAAAAACAAGACAAAAGCAACAGGCGGTGAGGCCTCCAGTGAAGAAGTTAACTCCTAAGAAGAAGAAGAAGGTAAAACAAGATATTGCTCCACTAGATAAACTCTTAAGTGAAATAACTGAAGATAAAAAGTTGGAAAAAATTAGCAAATTGTACAACATGCTATTTGTTGATGACAAAGAAAGCATAGAGAACAGTGTAATTTTACACTTGGACATTTACAAGAAATTCTTGATGGAAATTGTTTATGAAATACCAAATGATTTGTATAGAAGATTAGAAGCTAGAAGGGTAGCCATTGTTGAGCTGGATAAGAAAATAAAAATTGAAAAATTACTTGCAGTGCATCCAATTAACTCACCTGATGAAATAGACAAATTAATCAATGAAGCTAACCGGACAGTATTTTCAACTACTCATTGGCATGTAGCACTGATGGCAGGTAGAGTGAATGAAGTCTCTGAGGAAACAACAGATGCATGGGACATATTCTTTGTAGAAAAAGAGAATCAGGAAGAGTTACTAAGACCCAAGACTATCAGAGGATACCAAAAGGATAGGGATAAGGTAAAGGTAAGGTAGGTGGACCTCCAAGCCTTAAATAATTGATAATGTGCTCCCACCTCTTCCTGATACTCCACTGGCACATACTACAGACAGTCAACCGGCCACTAAGAGTATGGAGACTCCACTAGAGGATACTAATCCTAAGTCCGAAATTTTGTACATTGTAAATATAGACACACAGGAAGTAAATGTTGTGGTTGACAGAGAAACCACTGAGGATAAGAAGGAAGAAGTGACTACTGAGTCACCGGCTACAGATGTTGAGGTTGAGGATAATAACACTGTAAAAATGAGCATAGCAAAACCTACTCTAACAAAGCAGCCGGCAGAGGACACCACTGGTAAAACATTAGAAGAACCAGTACATAAAACTGAAAAACAATTAGGAGAACCAGAAATGGATAGTGTAGAGGTACAAACTGAGAAACCGGCTGTTGAGAGCTCAGAGAAACCCTCTGAGACAGAGATGGAGAAACCGGAATAGAAACAGGTTGAGATACAAGTTCAGACAGAGACAGTGCCACCGGCTAAAACTGAAAAGCCTAAACCTTTTCTAGTAGAAATGCAAACACAGACTGACCTACCAGAGGTCGAATCAAGCAAGGTGATTACTACAACCGATAGCATGGATATTGTGAAAGCAGTTGGGTAGACATCTGGTACTTCAATGTCAGAATTCCGACCTACAAATGTAACAGAGGTCTTATTGGATTCAATAAAGAAGATCACAGAGTGCAATGCATAAGCCTATAAGGCTATAGATGATACAATCCCTATTCTTAAATTGATAGCACCTAAATGCATTGTGAATAATAAGGATTCTTTAGGTCAACTAGACACATTGTCTAAATTCATCACCGGCAACATTTTAACAATTGATCAAATAAATTAGGACACATTTAAGGAGAGAATGATAAATGAAAAAGAGAAATTCTTTGAGGAAATTGTGAAGAAGAACAAGGAGAAAATGGACACCTTATTATCGGATCTAGGAAAAATAATTTTGGATTTTAAGAAAATATACAGGGATACTTGCAAAACAGACATCTTGACATAGGATATAGATTCAGAGATCAGCAAAACTCAAACTAAAATAAACAATACTGCTGACAATCTGATAGGTACATCTGATTCATTTTTGGAGATAGAAAAGAAAATTATAGATCTTGAAGAGAAAATTGAGAAGTTAGAGAAGGATAAAGAAAGAATAAAGGATAAGGCAAAAAGCATAAAATGTAAACTTGGTCCTAAACTAGATTACCTCATTTCTTTGAGAAAAGAAATTTCTGAGGCTCTAGCTCCCGAACTTAAGACACCGGAAGAGAAAATGCACATACTCACTGTTACAGTTCAGAGAACACAAGAGGCATTACAGGAAAGCAAAAGTTTCAGTGACAGTTTAAATCTGGTTTTGGCAGAAATATTCCAGATTGTAACCCACCGGTTACAAAAATCTAGGTAGGAACCACACTCCACTGACAACGAATGACAACCTTTGCCATTGATTTCAAAGGGGGAGTAGTGTGATGATAAAAATGATCAGAACAGGACATCATCAGCTCAAGGGGAGCATACATTTTTTAGCACACAGTTTTGGTAAGACAATTTTGGCAAACCATTGTTGGATACATTCTTTTTGGATTTTTCTCATGAATGTTGCCATCAATGCCAAAGGGGGAGATTGTTGGAAAATGCACACTCCAATGAGAAATTGTAGGTGATTGAAGGTATTGTCATTGATGGAAACCTTACAATCATGTGATACCGGCACGCACCAGCACCGGCAGACTCTACACCGACATACAAAACACCGGCACCGAAAAGGAGGAATACCGGCATCTTGACCGGCAACAATTTTGTATAAACATATTTTGTAATTAATTGTAAAATATTTTGTAAGCCAACATGGCGGATTGTAATATGACTCATATATGTATCAGATCATTGTAGATCATTTAATAGGTGATTGATGAAAGGAATATAGCATACCTAATGTGTGAATCATTAGGTTAAGGGTTTATGTATGTAGCAGAACTTAAACCGGTACTGAATCTGGCATAGCAGATGATGATCTAAAGCAATACAAGACATTGGATTTGTATAATCCATTTTTGTAAGTCAGTGTGACTTCTTTTGTAACTAAGCAGTGAGCTCTAGGCACTTGGCCTTCCTACATGTGCAGGCCCCTATTGTAAGCAGTAATATTCTCTTATTGGCCAGTAAGTGAATATTGTGGGTCACAAATCTCACCGCTAGGTCTCGCTCCTCTAGTGCCTTGTGTGCTTGTGTTAGGATTCCCAAAGATATTGAGAGGGGGGGGTGAATCAGTATCTAGTTGGTTATATAATTTTTTCAACTTATAACATAAAAAACATATTAAAACTGTGTACCGATAAAAAAAGATCACGTCCGTAATTGTCGCACTTGCGAAACCATATGGTCAGCGAATGGTGTTACCGACCAGGACGAATGGGTAACACAATTTCCAGCAACCTTAAGGGGAGTGGCCATCGACTGGTACTCCGATATGGATAAGACAAAAGTCGGCACATGGCCCAACCTGAAGAAGGAGTTTGAGATAGAGTTTCACCTCCTCAGAGACGACAATGAAATAGTAGCTGAAATCTATGGTACAAAGTAGAACAAGAATGAGACTGTCTGAGCCTATAGTCGACGGCTCAAGGAACTATTGGGGAAAATGGAGAGTCAACCAGCGGATGGGTTGAAAAGAGATGGTTCGTGGAGGGACTGAAACACTCCATCTGGAAGAAGATGAAAATTGTTCCACCAACCTCGTACGAAGATGCATATAATAGAGCAATGGATCTTGAGAGCAAGACCAATACATCCAAGAAGAAAAAGAAGAAGGATAGCTCATCCAAGGATGATAACTCTTTCGAGGGAAGCAGCAGCGATGGCGAGTCCGGTAAAAAGGTGCAAGCCCTGCAAAAGGACATGCTGAGGATGATGAAAGAGCTAAAGGTTATGAAGGGAGGTCCGAGCAAGACCGACGAAGGGGAGCTTTGGTGCATGAAATGTAAGACTGTCGGTCACATGAAAGGCCCCTACCCAAAGAAAGCCTACTGTGATATATGTCGGTTGATGGGGCATCCCACCAGGGAATGCCCCTACAACATGAAAACATGAAACCAACAAGTATTGCTTACGCAGGAACAACCAACTACATCAGGCGGTACCGGCAGCTCCCAGGCGAACAACAATGCAACATCGGGAGGCTACCGAGATAACCAGTGGGGAGGACGAAACAACAATAACAACAATAATAATACAAGGAGCCGGATCCAATACGACTCCAAAGGCTGACCGATGATACAATGCAAACAATGCAGCCAGTACGGGCACTTCGCTCGAGACTGGTCGAAGGGAGAGGCCACGCAATATTTGTTTAAATGGTGCGGACCGGGAGACCATGAAGACGCCACCTGCCCGAAGTCTGGTGTCAACTTGCTCAATATCAAGGAAACCAAAGAAGAGGAAGTTCTGACCATAACCCGCGCCCAAGTTAGACAAGCAACGTGCCCGGACCTGGACTCGGAGATGGAGAAGCGAAGGGTATGGGAAGCACAGGAAGAAATTGAGAAAGAGATATGAGAAAGGGCGAAGGCGAAGGGTATGACGGGTACTTCTAGCCAATCGGAGGCAGAGGAGGCTATACTAAATCAAATTTTAAAACTAGAAGTGTCTGTGAAGGTACACGACCTCCTCCAGATGATGCCTCAATTACGGACGGCATTGTTGAATAATCTCTCCCAACCACGCACCAATACCAACCACCACACAGATGTTCCTGGGGGGTCTATAATAGACCCATGTTGCTGGCAATTAACACTGGAAGGAACCTGTCCATTGTGGACATGGGTATCCTTGGCACCATCCTAATCGATACCATCATTGATGGTGGACCAGGAGTGAATGTTCTTCCAGATGAAACCTGGCGGAAGCTGGGGAAGTTGACGTTGTGGCCATCTACATTCAATCTACTGGGATAAATCAACATGGAATCAAACCCAACGGGACACTAATGGGCTATCAAGTTACCATCGGGACGCAACCCTTCATACTAGACTTCATGGTAATCCCACTAAAGAAAAAGGGTATGATGCGATCTTATGGAGAGGGTGGTTGGTGGCAGCCATGGCCACCCACAACTAGAAGAAGAACACTTTGTCTATGGAGAATGGAGGAAGGAAGTTTATCATAGACCTTGGGATGTAGTTGGTTAGTGAGGACCTGGCATCATCTTTGAAATCGGAGGGTGAAGGAGAAGGCAGCCTGAGGGACGAAGGACGGGGCTGCAAGGAGCCCAACGACGAAGGGATTCTCAAACTAGGAGAGTGCTATGAGGATGAGACAGGGTCATTGAACGGGCTCTTCCACTGGCAAATGGAGGATTACGAAATGTTCCAGAGCTACAGGCTCGAAGTAGAGAAACCAGAGCAAGTAACAAAGGAGGTGTACCTGCCAGAATACAAAGTATTGGAAGGGAGATGCCCCAAACCTCGGTGACGTAGATAATCCCAAGATCATTCATGTCGGCAATAATTGGAACCCTATGTGGAAGGTCGTAGCCTTCAAAATCTTTACTCTTCTTCTTCTTCTTCTTATGTACGGGAAGGAGACCGTGGTTCCTGTAGAATTTATGGTTCCAGGTCTTCGGATGGCCATTGAAAATAGACTTGCCATCAATGGGTCCAAATGAAAACCCTACCACGAGAAGCACGCAGGGGACCCGAGCGGACGAAAGGACACCCGAGAGCCTGAAGGGGGACCCGAGAGGATGGAAGGGGACTTGAGAGGTCGGGCAGGTGACTCGAGAGGCACGGGACCAAAGCAGGAGATTCTCGGGCGAGGAAAATCGAGAAGGATGAAGGGCGATCCTAGAGACACAAGACTCGAGCTGAAGACTCTCTGAACAATTAAATTAGCAAATTAAAAAAAAAATTGAAACGTTAAAAATAAATTTTAAAAAAAAAAAAAGGAAAAAATCGGTGGACCACCGTCGGGGGTCACTGTACAGTGGAACCACCATGGGAGACCACCGTGTGGCGGACACGGGACACCATACGGTGGAACCACCACAGTCGCCCACTGTGTGGTGGGACATCGTACGATGCACCACAGTGCGGTGAGGTCCCATGCGGTGAGGCCCCGTGTAGTGGGACCCCGTACGGTGCACCACCATGCGGTGAGGCCCCATGTGATGGGACCCCGTACGGTGCACCACCGTGTGGTGAGGCCCCGTGCGGTAGGACCCCATACGGTGCACCATCGTGCGGTGAGACCTCGTATGGTGCACCACCATCAACAGAGGTCACCAGCCTAGGGTGGAACTCGGTGGGTATCCATCCACCGTACGAGAGACCAATCATTGTACGGCACCAAGCTTTGGGTGACCCAGTCGTCGTATGGGTTCACTCCATCATCTGGCAGATAACCTCTATATGAGCTCAAGACATTACAGTCCATAGGCCTGAAGGAGCATGGCGACAGCGGCGGCAGTTTAAAAGGGGGTGAAAGGAAAAATAGAGCGGCACGGCAGGGATAAAGGTGGTGATGGCACGTGAAAAAAAAAAAACAATGACCAGATTTAAAATCATTCGATGGAGTCTGGAGCCAGGACACTTAAAAATTAGAGTGGAGGAGCAGGTTTTTGGCATCTTAAAATATCACAAAAATGATGTGTGCCATGGACTTCTGTGTGGTTATGAAGGTGCGTTGGGGCACTGCCCCAAACCCTGCTGGGGGCACTGCCCCCAGACCCCTAGTTTATTTTTGAGCTACAATACACTTGTTGGAGTTGGGCGAAGGGCATCCGAGAAGTCACGGTAAGTGTTGGGGTTGTTCAGTACTGTGAGAAAGAAGCTTGTAGCTAAGCATTGGCGGGGAAGCCATAAGCCGTAGAGGGAGACGGATTTGGAGGTTGCGAACAAATAGAGTTGCGGGAAGGCATTGCAGGTCTGCGTAGTCGTACAACACCAGGGAGTTATTCAGTTCAGTTATTAGCCTTTGGGGAGTGTGATGGAGGATTTGAGGTGTCTCCTAGCCTTTGTGCTAGAAGGTTGTGGCCACTTCCAAGCATGAATGGTACACTTTGAGGAACTTGGAGTATGCCTCTGTTGGATGTGAGGTTGCCTTGGTGGATGCACAGAGGGCTCGAGAGGAGCTGACCACCAGGTTGGAGGGAGTAGTAGCATGAGACTTAGTTTAGCATACCCAAGAGTTGGATGCCAAGAGGGCAGCACGAGTGGCTATCAAGGACAAATTGGCTAGGGAGACAGTATCATTTGAGTAGCAATTGGTGGAGGCTAAAAAACGTGTTTTGCAGATAAGTTTGGTTTAGGCGCGGGAGGATTGTGATGTCAAAGGAAGCAATAATGGTGAAATCCGCACTTGAGTATCGAATGGTAGCAACAAAGGGTTTTCAGGCGAGGACGCAGCAGATGTATGAGTTTCGGGCTCGACTGGCATCAACAGTTCTTGCAGTTCTATACCTTGAATGAACATCATCTCTATTTTGTATTAAGTCATCTGGAGACGACTTCTTTTCTTGAGGGGGATGATGTTGCCGGGAATAATCATTAGATCATTAGATCATTACAAGCATGGTTAGAAAATTTAAAACAAAGAAATATAAAACCATGACAAAGCAATCTATCACCTCCTAAGAGATGCGAGTGTAGATTTTCTCTCAGATCTGGATAAGAAAATTGCAGTGACTTGACTACACCTAGATGGAGGGTTTGAAATGATAATGATGCATTTAAGCTAGAAAAGAAGAATGATTAAGCTACATGATTCAACAATTATGCTAGAAAATAAGCAAATTAAGCTAGATCTAAGATGCAATTGCCTATAATAACAATGCTCAAATGATAATGCTAAGATGAATATGCCTATAGTAACAATGCCTAAGATGAAAATGAGATGGTATGATTTGTGCTCCAACATGGGGGATATTTGTAGGATTTCCAAGGCTAGGGGTGATGTGGCAGGAATCAACGGTCAAGATTGAGTCTGAAGATATCAAGGGTGAAATTGGAGGTGGTTGGAGAAGAGGTTGGAGGAAAGGGGACCTTTTCAATCTCTGTGGTGACAAGTGTCAAGGAGCCTTTCTCGTGAGAGGGCAAGTGTCCAAGAGAGGAGACATGTGGCCCAAGAATGCCATGTGTCTCAAGGGGAGAGTATCCACACCATAGGAGGTTAGGATGTGCAAGCTAAGATGGAGTTAATTAAACCCAGGGTTAGATGGAATGGGTTAGTTTTAGGAGTGGTTAGGTTAGGTGGTTAGAAGTTAGGAGGCATGTGGGGAATTTGAATTTAAAAATCCAAATAATAGGAAAAGGCTAATTAAATTTCAACAACTCATAAATTGATTTGTTTTAATTAATTAGGGGATTTAGAAGAAATGAATTTGATGGGGAGGAATTAATTAAATTGAATTAATTAATCAAAGGGGACTATTGAAATGAACCTATTAAATAAATCCTTAGATTTATTAATAAGTAGATGAGTGAGGGAATTTAATCAAATTGCTAATGAATTCAATTAAATTGGGAAGGAGGATTAATTAAATAATTGCTTATTCAATTAATTATCTTCATACTATTTTTAGGTGTATACACTTACTAAAACATCATACATTCTTACATTATTTTTACAATTATCAACACGGTCATGGAAATGAGTTTGATGAAGAACCTTTGAGATCTTGTGTCTTTCAACAAAGATCTGCCTTGCCCTAATCTCTCGATAAAAGTTGTCAAATCTCCTTGTCCTATATGTCTCAACAAGAAATCACCTATTGAGACATTCCTCGTCCAGTGTAACCTTTCATTAATTCTCATTTAATCAAACCTTTCAAACAATCACAATTAGATCACTCATATGCCCATACTAACTAGGGCTCAATTTAACAAAAACTCAAAGGAAAGGAAACGGAACCACAACCAATCATGGCGGAAAGAGAGGAAAATCCTTTTTACAAGTATCAAGATATTGAAGTAGAGGAGATAATTGAGGAACTAATTCAAGAGGCTCAGTGAGACCCCAAATTCCAAAAAATTATGGAAAAGCTTCTAGAAACTAACCTTGAAAAATACTTTCTCATGTTGGCAAGTAAAGGTGCTACACTACCAGCTAATTTCGATATAAGCAAACTAAAAGAAAATCCTAAGAGGGCAGAAGTTGAGGCAAGAACCAATGGCAACAATCCATTGAAAGCTTTAACTCAACAAATTGAGGCTCTTCCACAACAAATGCAAGACATGCAAAGGGGACCAATGACAAGATATGCCTTGGAAGACATTTGCCCCTATCCATTTGATCAGAAGTTTAACATGATACCATTTCCACCAAATTGTGAAATTCCAAAATATGACAAATACAATGGTAAAACTGGCCCACAAGACCATGTGAGGGAATTTTGCACCATGAATTTTGAATTTGCACACAATGACACCTATTTAATTAGATTGTTTCCAAGAAGTTTGGGCGGACAATCCATGGAATGGCTATTAAAACTTATGCCAGGTATTAGAACATTCGAAGAGCTAGTAGACAAAATTGTATCTCAATATTCATACAATATTCAACACGAGATAACCATGCTTGGTCTATGCAACACTAAATAGAAAAATGGTGAAACGTGAACCTTACATTCTTGCAAAGATGGAGGTGATTATTTGCTAGTTATTCTCATCTGGTACCTAAGAGAGAAAAGATGGATATCTTTGTTGACAATCTAAATAGCAAGATGAGTTATAGACTCCACCTACAATGTCCACTAAGTTTCAAAAAACTAATCAAAAATGGTCTCAAAATTGAGGAAGTCTTCGTTAAAATAGGAGTATTGAAATTCTCTAACAAAAGCACAAACTTTTCCAATAATAACAATAATAACAATAACAATGACAAATCCAAATTCTAGACAAGAAACAAGAACATTGTCAATGATGGTGTAGTTGACGCACATAACATAATTTAACCAAAACAACCAATCTTAAATTTATCAGGTGGTACACCCTCAAACAATCCAAATTACAATAGATCTAAACCAGAACCTCCACCATATCGAAGAAAAATTACACCTTTAGGGCAATCGCTCAAATTAGCATTTAAAGAGCTTCTTGCAGACAAACTCATAACATTGCTAGATGTATGAGATTTTGAACCAAAATTCAAACCAACATGGTGGAATGACACACATCATTATGAGTTCCATAGAATCAAAGGTCGTAGAACAAATGATTGGCAAAGATTAAAATATTTAGTTCAAGACTTAATAGATAGAGGTGACATAATGGTGGAAGGACACAAAACAAATGATGATCATGGAGCATTCAAATATCCTCTTCCTAATTATGAAAAGGGAGAGCCCTCTTCATCAAACAACAAGGAGCAAAGTGAATTACATCTATGACAATGTCATCAATCACATTTCAACATCGGACAACCAAGTAAATGTCATAAAAATCAAGCATAAACAAGAACATAGATGGGTAAATGTGACCACACGAGGATAGTCTAAGTTTGTATTGAAAAGTAACACTTCTAAAACATCTATTATTCCTTCAAATTAATACAATTTAATAGACCAATTATAGAAGACACCAGCACAAATATTCATACTAGAACTTCTTAAAATCTCACCTACGCATAAAGATATTTTAGAAAGGGCTCTAGTGGACACCACGGTGCCAAACAATTTGGATTTTGATTGATTCCAAGTCATGGTGGGTCATCTATATGTGCCTCACAATCTATGATTTTTTGAGAATGATTACATCTCCTTGAGTCATCCACATAACACTCCCCTCCATATTGAGGTTTTAATATACAACCATTGGATCAAATGTGTATTAATAGATCGGGGAATTGGTCTAAATATTTATACTTTAAATCTTATCTATGCATTGGGTTTCTCAAAAGAGACTATAGATCCTAAGAGAAAGATAATCATAAAATCTTATGATGATGAAGAGACATCTTCAGAAGGATCAATGGTATTGCCCATCGGAGTGGGACCAATTCAGAAAGATACAATTTGCCGAGTCTTGGACATGGACTTGTCCTATAACATACCCTTGGGTCGACCATGGATCCATGAAATGCAAGTAGTGCCATCTACCTACCACCAATGTGTTACTCCCTTACAATGGACAAGAAATCTTTGTCTCAGCAGATTCTAATCCCTTCCAATAATGCAATAATCTCAACGCAGTTCAAGATGTCTTTGTACCACACAACAGAGAAGCTCTCACTTTTACTTCATCAAGCAGAGAAACCACACTCAATTCTTTATCAATAGATTTTGAGAAAAAGATTCAACTAAAAGATAAGGGTATGGGAGAGTATTCTTTTGAACATTCTTTATGTTTATCAAAACTACTAGTTTCACCAAGATCCCATGGACAACCATCAACATCTAAACAAGAATCTTCATAGCCCATCAAGATCTTTGATGGTACATTTGTCAAGGTAGGAACTCTAACAGATGAATCAGATGATAAAGACATCCTAAACTAGCTATATGAGGATGAAGAAGGAACCAAAGCAGCAGCTTTAAATATTAGAGTACATACTAAACAATATGGTAAAGGATTCAAGATTATGCAAAACATGGGATATGATGGCAATGGTCCTATTGCCGAAAGAAAAGAAGGCATTCTAGAACCTATACAACTTCCTTCTAAAAATTTTAAAGACAAATCAGGACTAGGTTTTGGATAGGACATTCTAGTTCCTACACAACAAAATGAAGAAGCAACACACAAACAATAACAGGAAGAAGCAGCACACAAATAGAAAGAGGAATAAGTAGTCCATAAACAACAAGAGGAAGACTATGAGCAAAAATAAGAAGAAATTGCTATCAAGAGAGGAAGCGATCCATAATCTCTATGAACAAATCCATAGATTACAAGCTAGTTCTAAAACAGATTCCAATGAATAATAATAGGATTCTTCATCTAAGGAGACCTATGAAGATAAAGAGATTGATGTGATAAAAACATATGCACCAATACTCTACAAAGGACAAAGCTCGGGGTATAGACTATTTGAATTTGGATCACAACATATCGACGACTCTAGTGAGGATGATCAGATTCAAAATAAGGTAGAGGATCCCAAGGAGAGTAATATCCTAGACCTCAACTTTGCTATCGTAAACCTTGGCAATATTTCCATCATGACCCTTACTGCCTTAGACCTTAACCCACCAGATGATTCCTTACCATTGGTACATCCTAAACTTATTGACTGGGAACAAACAGAATCACTTAATACACCCATCTTCCAAAATGAGGATGTCATTGTCCATCACCTCTATTAAGTGAATCTGGAAACATGTTGCACCAGTGGATCTCATAATGAAACTTTCAACAAGGGAAGTGCCAAGTCTCTTAGTCACAAAATAAATAAAACAGAAGATCGATCTAACAATGAAAACCACGCAATGGAAGTGTTAGATCATAAAAAAAGTAAAAAGAAAGGGTGTATCCAATGGTGAAAACCTCTTTGAGGCACTGAAGGATGAGAGACTTGACACTCTTCCTGAGCATTATCAAGAAAGATCATGAATATTGATTGAGCCTACCCAATCAATAAATATTGGCACTGAAGAAGCCGCAAAGACCATACACCTAGTCGAATCATTGATGGAGCAAGAACGACCTAATTTCACCAAGTTCTTTGAAGAAAATAAAATGAATTTTGTTTGGTCATATGATGATACGTCAGGGATAGTGATGCAAAGGCCTACCCAAAACTCCTAATATCCAGCCCAAATAAGGTTAGGCTAGTGACCCCTCTACTACTCACCAGGGTCCTGCAAGGTAGGACTCTACACCTTGGGTGAAACTACACACATATTCCCTAGTCTTAGGTCTATTCAACATGAGTAATAGGCTTCCTCTCTTCAAACAGACTTTACCGGTCAAACTTTACCGGTAAGATGAGTAAAAGGTTTCAACTCTTCAAAAAGGCTTTTTTGGTGATCCCTACTCCTTGAGATTTTGTAGTTGGCCAACACATAACATCGAAGACCTCTTTCAAGTACTAGTTTTGTTCTTGGGCATCAAATCCTTATACCTCCTTTGTAAACCTACCCCTCTGGTTAGTAGCCCTTCTAGATCAGTAATTTTGTTTTAACACAAAAATATTCCACACACCCATACAAATAACTTAGCATTTCAAACACCCTTTTGGAAGATATACTGATCCCAAAAATTGTTTGATCAGATCTACAAATATAAGGTCTACTTCCTTTAGAGGCTAAGAGACCAAATGAAATATAAACCTAATTCATGTGGGGGGTAGTGAGAAACTTCTAATCCCAGGGTTGCATGCCTAGAATCCATCGCTAAGACAAAATATGATGACTGTCCTAAAACTTGTGTCCTAGGTAGTCACATAGAGATGCCTACCTAAATCTGTTCATTTCTCCACACAAAAAAGTCTCTCCTGCAACAAAACATGAAAACATTAAAATACAAAGGTGTATCCTACATCCCTCCAAAGGAAGAGTCTTCTAATGGACCAGAGTGCAAGATAAAGCCATTTTATTTCAAAACCCTCTCCAAACCCTAAGTTTCCGGGTCACAGTCAGTAAAATGAAGGTTTCTCTCTACTCCCAAACAATTAAGAACTCAGACCAACACTAAAAGAAAACTAATTCATCTCCCTATCTACTCCATGGATGGTGGGGTTCCAATCAATCCGTACAGTCACGTACAACACCTGCAAACTCAGAATTTTTGAGAAACTGAATTATTTTAAATATTATTGCTTCATGAAACTCCAACTCCAACAACAGCACAGCAAATAAAACCTTGGGAATTGATCCCACAAGGATTATACAACTCTCCAATGGTTTCCCACCAACTTTGGAGTAGGTTGGAACCTTTTAAAGGCTTCCCCAACTGATTTACAAAAAGTTGCACTTTTGCACTCAAAAGTTGCATTTTTGCAATTTTGCTCAAAAAGTTGTCATACTTCCTAAGGTTGGGATCCACACACATGGACCAACCAAAAACACACAAAAATGTCTAAAACCTATTAAAAATTAATCTAAACCATCTACTACCCCTTTTTTACCATATTGTCCCAATTGGCTTCTCAAATTACCTAATTGGTGACATGGGCTTACATGGTGGGGTTTATTTGCATACATAAAACACAAGACACACTAACACATCCTAATTATCCTAGTCTTCATCCTTAGGGTCATGAATATCTTGTTGATGAGGTTCTCCTGCACCAGATAGATCCGAATTTAATCATGCACCACTTATCCATAGCTCCCAGAGCTAAGCCAGTAAAACGAAAGCTAAGAAAGATGCATCCACATGCAGCACTTCTAGTCGAAGTAGAATTAAAAAAACTACTAGATGTAGGATTCATCTGGCCAATCAACTATGTCGAATGTATTTCCAACATTGTACTTATATCAAAACCAAACAAGAGAATCAGGATATGTATGGATTTCAAAGATATTAGTAAGGCTTGCCCAAAAGATGACTTTCCTTTATCCGGTATAGACACAATTGTGGATTTAATAGTAGGACATGACATGTTATCACTCATATATGGCTTCTCAGGTTACAATCAGATCAAAATAGCACCTAAAGACCAGGACAAAACAACTCTTGCATGCTCGTGGGGTACCTACTATTGGAATATCATGCCTTTTGGATTAAAGAATGTAGGAGCGACCTATCAATGTGCCATGACTATAATTTTCTATGACATGATGCACACATTCATGGAGGACTATGTAGATGACATACTAGCCAAATCATTTACAAGGGAAGGACATTTAGAGATCCTGGATAAAATCTTTCAGTGATTGGAAAAATTCAATGTGCAACTAAATCCAAAGAAATGTGTATTCAGAGTAATATCATGTAAACTCCTAGGGTACATAGTGTTAGCAAAAGGCATTGATGTAGATCTAGCAAAAGTACAAGCAATTATGGAGATGTCACCTCCTAGAAACATCATCCAATTAAGATCGCTACAAGGGAGGCTACAATCCATCAGAAGGTTCATCGCACAGCTGGCCGACAAATGTTTGCCTTTCACTCATTTACTACACAAGAATGTTCCTTTCAGATGGGAGGGAAAATTTGAAGAAGCCTTTGATCAGTTAAAGAAATATCTGGTGAATCCACCTATATTATTTTTGTTAATAACATAAAAACTGCTTCTTTTATACATCTCAGCAACTAAGGTATCCTTGGGAGATTTGCTAGCACAGGAAGATTCAATAGGTAAAGAAAGGGTTGTTTACTGCATCAACAGAACATTGAGTGGTTATGAACTTAACTACACATTCATTGAAAAGGCTTGTTAGTTGTAGTGTTTCATCCCAAAAGTTACGACACTATATGTTATCCCACACAATCAAGCTTATAGAAAAGATAGATCCATTAAAATATCTACTCAAAAAGGCTACTCTCATAGGAAGATTGGAAAAGTGGGTAATGATATTGAGTGACTTTGACATTCAATATATGGACAGGAGATCTATTAAGGGCCCAATAATAACAGATCAGTTAGTTGAAGCACTGTTGCAAGATAATCATACAATACATATTGAATTCCCGGATACAAATGTCCTAGCAGTTGCAACACAACCATGGGTACTATATTTTAATGGATCTTACACCCAACATGGATTGGGTGTTGGAATCCTATTTGTCACTCCTCAGGGACACACAATCTCAAGTTCTTACAAGTTGATGTTTCCCTACACAAACAATATAGCTGAATATGAAGCACGGAATCACTGACATCAAAGTAGCAGTAGAATGGAAGACCACAAAGTTACAAATCTATGGAAACTCTCAATTGGTCATAAATCAAGTCGATGATGACTATCAAACAAAGGACGACAAGCTGATACCGTATAAAAGAATGGTGGATTATTTTAAGAAATACTTTGTTGAGATCAAATTTGAACAAATTCCAAGACTGGACAACAAAGTTGCAAATGCCATGGTAACCATCGCCTCTCTTCTACAAACACTGGATAAGCAGAATCGTTATAAGTTCCTAGTGGAATAAGTGTTTTCCCCTACCTATAACAATCCTGATTCCCAAGTCATATGCTACCTAGTTGATTCTAAATCTTCAACCTATGGGAAGATCTACACCTTTCTAAATGATAATACCCTTCCACCTAATCTATCTCGGAACCAAAAAAAGAAACTTTACCCATCAAGTAGCCTGTTACACCCTAACAATTGATATGCTTTACCGACGAGGTCTTGATGGTACTCTCCTTAGATGTCTTGAAAGTGATGAAACTGAAATCGTCTTGTGAGAGGTTCATGAAGGTATTTGTGGTACCCATTCAAGCGAGCCTACTTTAGCCAAGAAACTTCTAAGAATGGGATACCATTGGCCAAACATGGAAAAATAATCCTATCAATTTCCTAGAAAATGCCAGAAATGTCAAATCCATGAAAATATTATACATGAACTAGAGTACAAGAGTTGCAACCCTTCACGACATCATGGTCATTTTGTAAATGGGGACTTGACCTCATGGGTAAGATTCATCCCTCCTCCTCAAATGGACACAAGTTCATAATCATAGCCACTATGTATTTCACAAAGTGGATCGAAGTTGTTCCATTGACCACCATTATCGACAACAAAATATCCTCCTTCATTTTGAACTACATTATTTGTCGGTATGGCATTCATAGTTCCATTGTCACTAACAATGGTAGACCCTTCAAAAACCAAGATGTGCAAGAACTTTGTGGAGTATTCCATATCCAACATTGCTTTTCAACACCTTAATATCCTCAATGGAATGGACAAGTAGAGGCTTCAAACAAAACCACTTTGAAAATCCTAAAGAAAATTGTGAATGATGATGGCCATGATTGGCATGTCCAACTAAACCCTCCCTTGTCGGTATACCGAACAATCATTTTCACCCCTACCGTAGCGACACCATATGCACTTGTGTATGGATCAGAAGCCATTTTATCCATTGAGGTTGAGATACCTTCACTTAGATTATCATTGAAAGGATTCATCCTAGATGAGGAATACCGGGTATCCAGACTAGAAGAATTGGAATTACTAAATGAATGTCATCAGCATGCTTTTGATCACTTGAAAGCATATCAACAACGAGTGTCCAAAATCTATAATCACAATGTGAGACCAAGAATGTTTTAGGTCGGTGATTTGGTACTAAAAGAGAGTCCCTACAATCAATAGGATCGAAAAAAGAAGAGAAAGTTTGAACCAAACTAGCTAGGTTCATTCGTCGTCATATCAGCATATGGATCTGGGGTATATCAACTATATACACCAGAAGGGGACCTGTTTTACAAGCCTATCAATAGCATCCATATCAAAAGGTTCTACACCTGAATCATCCAATGCACAAAAAAAGAAAAAAATCAAAAAAAGGAAAAAAGGAAAAAATCATAAAAATAAAAAAGATGCAATAAAAGCAAATAGTGAAAACCTAGCAACAGGCGTTATCTGTGATAGATCATCTCTTCTATCTATTTGTACATATGCCATGCATCCTCTTTTTGCCATCAATATACATATATGTGATAAAGACTAGTATAAATAATCAGGCATTGCAGTAATGTCTTTCCATAGGCTTGGTGATCATTGTATATATCCATAATAAAAGGTTGTTTCTAAACTAGGGGCAAAATCCTGAACTCAGTGGGGGCAAGTTTCTTTGAGCTTAGAACAATAGACAAATAACAATGAGACAACACATTGAAAACAAAAGATCATAGAGAAACTCAACATTGAACATAAATCACAATTTTCAAAACCAACTATCAAACTCGACACCAAGATTGGTAAAACAAAAACTCAATGGATGATCTATTATGAATCATGATTTGATCACTTCGGTAGGAAGGTTGGATTTGTGTATATTGATTTTTATTATCATATCTTGTAAGTGACTCAATGATGTCTTGAACTAGAGAAGCGAAGAGGGAGCATGATATTTTTTGTTGTCTACTATTTGTAAGTTGATCATTAGTACCATGCAAATTTGTCGCAAGACATGATTGGTAACATATCATCACGGACATTTCGGATTTTCATAAGAAAAGGGTCAATTCTTGTCTATTTTATACAAAGAACACTCAGTTCATCATGACTCAATTATACCATGATGCTTGTGTCATCTTGCAATATCAAAATCCATGTAAGTTATACTTAGGTCATCATGGTTCGATTATACCATTGATGTTTGTACTAACTTCCAACATTTTAAAAGCTCAATGATAATAAAAAAAAAGCACAACAAATTGACTAACAAAATGTCAACATTACATAATTAGGCTTGCATGGTTAAGATAGATTGCATTCATATTAGATCTTGCCTAAGAATTCTAAAAATATCTTGCACAAGGGAGACAACATTAACACACAATTATATCTCTCCTATAAAAATATTGAGTACACTTTACATAAATAAAAAGAATCATCATTCACATCATTGCATTTAATTGCATTCCTTGTCATATCATTTCATAGCATTTACATACAGTCATTCATCTCATTTAAATTCATTTTCACATCAATGCATTCATTAAAATAAATGATAGTGCATTACCATTAGTGCATCATTACATACGTCAATAGTGCATCATTATTTTTCATAAAATGCATCACATCATCATAAATAACATGCATCATCATGTAAGCACAATCATATAGTATCACAGAGCATTATCATACACAATAATTTCATCATTACATCCACAACATCATTCATCATTTGTAATTACATAAACAAACTAATCAATTTGCATCATCATTACATTATCATACATATAAGATCAAAACCATCATCATAATCCATATTCCACACTGCATATTCATCATCATATACAAAATTCATTAGTGCATTATCATATACATAATCATCATATAGACATTGAATGCATCTAGAATAGAAACTGTAATGCCATAAAACGGTTAGTCCAAGGGTTAGTCAAATCAACATAAAACTAAACCATTAAAAAGCATTATCAAGAAAGATTAAGCATAGAAGCATATTAGAGATAAAAATGAATAAATATTAAGACTTCACTCATGATGCTCCCTACGCCATTAGCTCTCTCTTGTTCCTCTCTCCAAGTTCCCAAATGAGTGTAGCTCTCAGTAGCTTTTTGCACTATTTTTGGACGTCTTATGGAGATTCAAGAGTATGAAGTAAATGCTCATGAAAATGCAAACATGAACAAGCTAAGAAATGAGATATTATGTAACTAACTAAGATTAATTCTAGACCAAAGTGAATTATGCTAAATACTCTCTAGATTTTACTATAAGCTAGATGCATGCAAGTTTTCAGGATCTAGATTATGAAGAAATGGGCTCTATTTATAGGAAAAAATGGAGCAATGGATGGTTGAGATTGAGCAATCTCAACAAGGGTCAAGATTGAATGATTTGAGATCCATGTTTGCAATTTGCACCAATGAAATGGTGACAAGTGTCAACATAAGACTGGTTGAGAAAAGGGGTTGGAGACATTAAATGCCTGAGAAGACCTCATGGTTATCTAGAGGGTAAGAGTCAAGGCTAAGTTAGGATTACCCACTGGATTAAGAGTTAATCCAAGGATAAACCTTTGTGCAAATGATTAAGAGATAATCATGGTCAAAGCATTAAAGGCCTGATGAGACCTTTGGGTTGGGTAAAGCTTGAGTCAAAACAAATGTTTTAACCATGTAGGAGGGTTTGAGTTAACCATTAATGGTTTTTGGAGACTTTGGGGGATTAAGTGGTTGAAGGTTGGAAGCCTTCAATGGTTATCAAAGACTTTGAGGAATTAAGTGGTTGAAGGTTGAAAGCCTTTAATGGTTATCAAAGACTTTGAGGTTTTGAGAAGTGACTTCCCTTTGCTTAGGGATGTGACAAAGTTTAGAAGATGGGTTAGGCTAATTAGAAGCGATTAGAAGAGTCTAGAAGGGACTAGAAATAGGTTTTAGAATGCAAGTGGGGGGGGATTTATGATTTAAATAAATGTTTTATTTAATTTATTTAAAGGAGGAAAGAGGATTAAATTGAATAAATAAGATTTATTCATTTAATTGGGTGTGAATTTGGTTGAATGAATTAATTAAAATAAATTGAATAATTTATTTAATTAATAGGAGAATGTTTGAAGATGAATTAATTAAATATTAATTTAATTAACTGATGGCTTAATGGATTTTTAATCAAATAAATAGCAAATATTCATTTAATTAAAATGGACATTTTTATGTGACTACATTTGCCCCTCTTTGAGACGGTGCGGTTTATCGCGTCATTTCAAAGAAAGAAAAATAGGTGTGAAGAAATGCCCCATAAAATGTAAATTTAATGGGTGGTATGCCCCCTCGAGAGATGGGCCGAATTTTTTTATTTTATTTTTTTTTTTTTGGAAAAATCGAACGATCTCTCGAAAAAGAATGAAAAGTGGAGGGGAGGTAGAATAGAAGAAATTAGAACTAATGATGAAAGAATGGGAGAAATTGGAGTGAATATGAAGAAACAACAAGCCAGCGAGTACCCGGAGGTCATGCAAGAGATACATAGCAGATGTAGTGTGGGGTTTGGATTGATGCGATACAATTGATCAAAATTGGTTGGACAATCTGGTGCAATCGGTTTAATTGCCCCAGTCAAGTCAAAGCGTGACAGTTGATGTCAGTTGGTCGCTTGGACATGATAAAGTCTAAGTAAGTGAATCAAAGTGACCTGATGTGACTTAGATAATTGATATAATTGCCCGATGAAGTCAAGGTATATGAAGCAAAATACTCATTGAGACGTAGACAATTGATGTAATTGTCTGTTGGATTGTGTTTGATTGGTTGATCAATTGATAGTGTGTGTGTGTGTGATGGATGGTTGTGGGGAATCATGGCAACCCCATTGAGACTAGGTCATTATGATAAATGCCTGATGTAGTCTAGGTTTGCCATAATAGATTACCTGTTGAGACTCGAAGATACTTGATCAAAGTATCTGTTGATAGTCTAGGTGTGTGGGAGTTGATGTATCTGTGGAGACAGAGTAACTGGCTTAATTTTGTGGATGAGTGAGGATGGGAAGCGACGAGGGGATTAGGATGATGTTGATGATCAAGATAGGGAGGGTGAGGGGGGATTTGATGTTAGATAGAAGATATAGAGGACTAGGACCGAGTCCTATGGAAGAAGATGAGTAAAATAGAGTATGCATTATTATGACTATGTATGCATGATATGCAACTATTATGAATGTATGGATGGGTGGAATGCAACGAAATGCAATATATATAGATGAGATGGAATGATGATCCATGGTGCTTTATTTTTCATCATTGAGCTTTAAAATGTTGTGAGAAAATACAAGCAACTTGACATAAAGATTCAAGATGACCAGAGTATTTCTTACATGGATTTTATATAGCAAGTTAATACAAGCAACTTGATATAATGGATCAAGTTGACCAGAGTATTGCTTGCGGAACAGACAAGGATTATCTCTATTCATGCATGACTTGGATCGTCCTCCTTGATGTTAGGCTGATCATATCCTGAGACAAGTGCATACCGTACTAAGAGATAAAACCTTTATCCAGTTTGGATGAGGTAGGAGGAACCAAGGGAAGAGCATTGTACCTACAAACAAACAATATAAAGAATAAAGAATATGGATCCTTGGTAATGGTTCATGCTCATATGGTCGAGGTATACGCTATAGTCAGCAAGCCGTAGTGATCTATGACTGCTTTTGGCATAAGATCACATAGCTTGGTGAACTTCCCACGTAGACACCATTAGTACATGCCCAAGAACTTCATCGGAAATAATGCGCAAACGATACAAAACGATGCTGAAAGATCCCAATACAGATAAATGAATGATTGTACTCACAAATCAACCAAGTATTTGATAGCTTAACATAATTTTCTTGTCAAAGAAAACGTCACTTTTGTCTTTGTTTTGGTAAGGAAGGATGCATCCTTGTTGAAGACAGTTTTGAGTGTTGATGTTGATTGTGTGGTCGATTGATAAATGGTCATTGTGTGAGTATTTTGTCAATGTTTGTTTTGGTATCTGCATGGATGAGTATGTACAAAGTGTTGCCATGTTTTTTTGTTTTGTTTTTTTTTTTTATCGATGTTTTCTGATGTTTTTGGATTTTTGAATGTTTTTGGATTTTTGCGAGATATTTTCCAATGTTTTTGGTATTTTGACAATCGCTTGAATGAAGAACTTAATGAATCATAAAACAATGTAGAATCCACTTCCATCAATAGGTTAAGGGCGTTGCCCCCATTTTTAGACATGACTATATATAAAAAAAAGTGGCATGTAGGACGCATGCAATACTTTCTTGGATTTGTAGATTTATAACAAGCCATGGTTGATGGATGGATGGATGTATGTATGAAGCAGATGTGATTGCCACAAGTCTGAAAGACAATGGAGCCATAGCCCTCATGAGTGGCCCCTGTTTGCCAGGTTTTCACCATCGTACTTACCCAAGGTGCCACCGGAGTGGTTGTTCACCGTTTGGATGCATGATTTTTCTTTACTTTTTTGAATGTTTTTGTATTTTCTTCAGGACATTTTTCTGAATGTTTTTGGTATTTTCTAGTATGTAGGGCAGCTTGAGGCTCTGTACAGTTTAGGTATAAAACCATTTTAGGTGCATGTTGTTGATTGGATTTGCAAGTGGTTCTCCTTCTGATGTAGCCAACTGATATGCCTCAGACCCGAATACAGCAGTGACAACATATGGGCCTAGCCAGTTTGATTCAAACTTGCCCTGATGTTCTCGGTTTGGTTGGTTGCGAGGATTCTCTCATAGAACAAGATCACCTACCTCAAATGTACGAGGTCTAACTCGGTGATTGTAGCTTCTGCTCATGCACTGCTGATAGGCTTTGAGATGGTTGTATGCAGCTTGTCGTTTCTCATCTAGTAACTCTAAGTCCTGAAGACAGGATACTCCGTATGCTTCATCATCTATCAGATTATGCAAGGAAACCCGTAATGATGGTATCTCGACCTCAATAGGTAAGATAGCTTCTGCACCATAGACCAAAGAATAAGGAGTTACACCTGTAGGGGTTCGAATGCTAGTTCGATATGCCCATAGCACTAGATTTAGTTGAACATGCCAATCACGGCCGGCATCATTGACCGTCTTCTTTAGGATCCTCAATATGTTTTTATTGGATGCTTCGGCCTGACCATTGCCTTGTGGGTAATAGGGAGTGGAAAAGCGGTGTTGGATATGAAATTTCTCACAAAGTTCATGGACATCCTGGTTTTTGAAAGGAAGACCGTTATCTGTGACGATGGACATGGGTACACCATACCGGCAGATGATGTAGTTGAGGATGAATGAGGCGATCTGCTTGCCGGTGACTTGGGTAAGTGGAACAGCTTCGATCCACTTGGTGAAATATTCGGTGGCGGTGATAATGAACTTATGGCCATTGGATGAAGATGGATGAATCTTACCCACAAGGTCGAGGCCCCATTGACAAAAGGGCCATGGTGTTGTGATTGGTTGTAGTTCCTGGGCTGGTGCATGTATTAGGTCACCATGAACTTGACATTTCTTGCATTTTCTGACAAAGTAGTAGGAATCCTTTTCCATAGATGGCCAATAGTATCCATTGCGCAGGAGTTTCTTGGCTAGTGATGGACCACTTGAATGAGTCCCGCAAATGCCTTCGTGTACCTCTTCCAAAGCCTTTGTTATCTCATCTTGTTCCAGACATCGAAGGAGAGTACCATCAAGACCGCATCGGTATAGGGTTTCAGCAATAATGGTATATCGAGCAGTTTGGCGAATGAAGGTTTCTCGTTGGTTATTCGATTGGTTGGGAGGAAGGGTATGATCGCGGAGATAGGTGTAAAATTCACCTTACCATGGGGATTCAGGACCGACAAGGCGACATATCATCTTGGATTCAGGGATATCATAAGCGGGGATCCAAAGCTGTTCTACCAAGAACTCGTAGCGTGTTGAATTCTGTAGAAGATCTAGGAGAGATGCGATGGTAGCCATAGCGTCAGCAGCTCGATTCTGATCTCTTGGTATCTGCTCAAAAGTGATAGTAGTAAATGATGTCTTTAGAGTGTCCACCATTTTCTTATATGGCATGAGTTTATCATCCTTGGTCTGATACTCATCGGTTGCTTGTCGAATGACCAGTTGTGAGTCGCCATATACTTGCAGTTCTTGTAATTTCCATTGTACGGCTAACCTGAGTCCTGTGATCAAGGCCTCATACTCTGCTATGTTGTTAGTGCATGGAAATGTGAGCCTGTAAGACTTCGGGATGCTATCACCTTGAGGTGTGATAAATAGGATGCCTGCCCCCGAGCTGTGCCTAGTGTATGAACCATCAAAATATAGTTTCCATGGTTGTGCTGTTGTGATCATGAATATCTCTTCATCTAGAAAATTGGAAATGAGAGGATGATTGCCTATGAGTGGTGCATCGGCCAACTGATCTGCAATAACTTGACCTTTGATAGCCTTACGGTCCACATACTCAATGTCAAATTCACTTAGAATCATCACCCATTTGGCCAAGCGACCTGTCAATGCTGTTTTGCTGAGTAAATACTTGAGTGGATCAATCTTTGCAATGAGTTGTACCTTGTGTGTCAACAGATAGTGCCTCAATTTTGTGGCTGCTAAGATCACTACTAGGCAAGCTCACTCGATAGGTGTGTAATTGAGTTCATAGCCAACCAGTGTGTGAGAGATGTAGTAAACAGCACACTCTTTGCCTTCTGCATTATGTTGTGCCAGTAATACACCTAATGTTGTACTTGTTGCCGAGATATAGAGTAACAATGGTCTACTTGGATCTGGTGGCATCAGCAATGGTGGATTCATGAGATAGTCTTTAAGTGTCTGAAATGCTTGCTGGCATTGGGCATCCCACTGAAAGCGGATGTTCTTGTGTAGTAGATGTGTAAATGGGTAACACTTATCAGCCAATTGTGCAATGAATCTTCGGATGGATTGGAGTCACCCTTGTAATGTCCTTAGCTGACTGATATTCTTTGGAGGTGGCATGTCCATGATTGCCTTAACCTTTGCTGGATCGACCTCAATGCCTTTGCTTGAGACAATGTATCCTAGAAGTTTCCCGGAGGTTACTCCAAAGACACATTTCTTTGGGTTGAGTCGAACATGATATTGTTCCAATCTATCAAAGATTCTCTCTAATATGTCCAAATGACCTTCTCTAGTGAGTGATTTTGCTAGTAAGCCATCCACATAATCTTCCATCATAGTATGCATCATGTCATGGAAGATGGTGGTCATTGCTCTTTGATAGGTTGTGTAAGGAAGTTAAGTAGCGGAAACAACTTCCTACACTAACCTTGAGAGGAGGGTAATGCAAAACTTTTTCAGATCGTTACAACAGTTACAGAAAAATAGAAATAGATATAATAGCATTCATACCACAACACAGTGATTTACGTGGGGAAAACCCTTTCGGGAGAAAAACCCCACACTCCAAAAGCAGCTCAATATTTTATTCAGCAATCAAAAACAGATTACAACATACTTGCAGAGCAAGCTCTTCGCAGGAGTACCACTAATCAGAGATTCAGAGGCAACTCAATAGCCATAAGACTCTTACACACAACCTCTATCTCACACACCTCATAAATAGGAGATACAATACAAGAAACTGTCAAACGGTATTACAAAACTATGGGCTAAAACCACCCAATAAGGTGTAGCCGACCTTATCTCCCTTCTAGATGCCCTATGACATGTTAAAGCACACATCAACACGTGTTGCTCCCTTTTACAGCTCATTTATGTATCCGATACAAATTATTTTTCCTATTTCAGGAGTACAAACTTTCGGAGGCCATAACTTGACAACCGGGTGTCTGATTAACGAACCGTTTGAAGCGTCGGAAAGCTCGCGAAGTGCTCTATCACCTCGTAACCGGCTGCGCCGGTTATAGCCACTTTTCAGGGCATTTCGGAGCCTCTAAAACCCCCAAAATTAAGTTTAAACATTTTATCGCACCCCTCCAAGACGAAAACTTTAATATCTTCAAAACTAGCTGTGACCTTGCGACGCAACTTTACCGGAATGCTTATTTAGCCAACCAGAAGCTTCAGGGAGAGTTTCGCACCATTTCGTGCTCAAATAAAAACTTACTATAAATAGTAACCTCGCATAAATGCAAGGTTGAGACACCATTTTTCCCAACAAATCTCCCACTTGTCGAACACCTTGCAGGAGCGGAAGGGAATGTCAACACAATGAATCAATTGCTAGGGGCCATAAGGCCCATAGACTCTGAACACCATCTGAACTTCTCTGTGCTCGTAGCCTTAGTTAAAGCATCTACAACATTCATCAAATTTTCCACCTTAACCAACTTCACCCTACCATCTTCGACCATATCTCTAACAAAATGATACTGAACATCAATATGTTTGGTCCGGGCATGAAATGTCGGGTTCTTAGCTAGGCTAATTGCACTCTGACTGTCACAGTAAATTGTCACTATACCTTGTTTTATTCCAATATCCAAACACAGTCTCTTAAGCCAAATGGCCTCTTTACAAGCATGAGTAGCTGCCATATACTCTGCTTCAATAGTGGATAAAGCAACCACAGCCTGTCGCTTACTCATCCAACTAATTGCACCACCAAACAAAGTAAACACATAAGCACTGGTGGATCTTCTGCTATCAATATCACCTGCCCAATCTGAATCCACATAACCATGGATATCAAGGGAAGTCATGTCTCCAACTGAATTACCATGATAACACAAAGAATACTCTGAAGTACCCTTCAAATATCTGAAGACTCTTTTGACTGCATCCCAATGAACTCTACCAGGATTAGACATATATCTAGAAAGTACTCCCACTGCTTAGGCAATGTCTGGTCTAGTACAGACCATAGCATACATCAAGCTTCCAACCACACTCTGGTAAGGCACTCTGCTCATGTCTTCCATCTCCAATGGGGATGTAGGACAATCTAAAACAGATAGTTTCGTTCCAACTGTAAAAGGAACACTCAATGGTCTACAATTCTGCATGTTGAACCTCTGTAACTCTGAATTCACATACTTACTCTGGCCTAGCCATAGCTTTCTGTTCACCCTATCTCTTCTAATTTCCATCCCAAGAATGTGCTTTGCTACACCAAGATCTTTCATTTCAAATTTAGCAGCGAGCTGAGACTTCAGTTCTGAAATCATACCTTTCCCTTTACCAATGAATAACATATCATCAACATACAATGCAATGAATAAGAAATGATCACCATCATATTTATAATAAACACAGTGATCTGATTTAGAACGTTCAAATCCCAAACTCAACACATATGTATCAAATTTCTGGTACCACAGCCTAGGACTTTGTTTGAGGCCATACAAAGATTTCTTCAACTTACAGACCAAATTACTTTTGCCTTTCACCACATAGTACTCCGGCTGTGTCATATAAATATCTTCTTCCAAATCACCATGAAGGAAAGCAATTTTCACATCCATTTGCTCAACCTCTAAATCATAAGCAGTAGCAATAGAAATCAAAAATCTAATGGACGTCATTTTTGCAACAGGAGAAAATGTCTCACCGTAATCAACACCCTCAACCTGAGAGTACCCTTTTGCAACCAACCTTGCTTTATACTTCTCAATGCTTCCATCTGAACCAATCTTTTTCTTGAACACCCATTTACAACCAACAGGTTTTCGTCCTTCAGGCAATGGTACAAGATCCCATGTATCATTCTTTTTCAAAGCTGCCATTTCTTCCTCCATAGCAATCTTCCAGGATTCTGCATCATTCATACCTAATGCCTCTTCTACAGATTTTGGTTCATCCACACTAGTATTCAGAGCAAAAATACATCTCCAATCATTAGGTGAATACCTTTCAGGTGGTTGTCTATGTCTTGTAGACCTTCGAACAAGCTGAGTTGGAGGTTCTTCCTCCTCTTCTGAAGATTCAGAGCTAGACGAGCTCTCCTCAACTTCTTGCCTATCTAGGGGTCTCGATTCAACTCTTTCAGGTGTAGAAGGAAGTTGAATCACATCTTCTTTTTTAGTCTGTTCTGGCTGCAATGTAACTAAAGGAGACTTAATTTCTCTAAAAATAACACTTCTACTGTGAATTACCTTTTGTGCAACAGGGTCCCAAAGCTTGTATCCTTTCACACCATAACTATACCCGATGAAGATACATTTCACAGCCTTGTTCTCCAACTTTGTTCGCTTCTCCTTTGTCACATGTGCATATGCCTCGCAACCAAAAACTCTAAGATGTCTCAATGAAGGCTTGTGACCTGACCATGCTTCCATAGGCGTTTTATGAACAAGAGCTCATGTAGGAGACCTGTTAATCAGGTAGCAAGCAGTGGCAACAGCTTCAACCCAAAACTTTTGTTCGAGACCAGCACCACTCAACATACTCCTAGCCTTCTCCATCAGTGTCCTGTTCATTCTTTCTGCAACTCCATTCTGCTGTGGAGAATACGAAGTTGTCTTCTGCCTGTTAATTCCACAGTCTTTACAGAATCTATCAAAATCATTAGAGCAAAACTCGTCGCCATTATCAGTTCTCAAACATTTTATTTTCTTTCCAGTCTGCAACTCAACCATTGCTTTAAATTCTTTAAAACGACTAAAAACTTCAGATTTACTCTTTAGAAAATAAACCCATGTCCTTCTACTAAAATCATCAATAAATGAAACATAATATGTGGATTTTCCAATCGAAGAGACATCTACTGGACCAAACACATCAGAATGGATAAGATCCAAAACACCACAAGTTTTATGAGAACTCGAGTAAAACTAAACGCGGTTTTGTTTTCCATAAATGCAATGCTCACAGAAATCAAAGTCAAGATTACAATCATTCAAACCTTCAACAAGGTTTTTATTTTTCAAGGTCCTTAGACCCTTTTCTCCAATGTGGCCAAGTCTCTGGTGCCATAACATAGTCTTCTCTGCAGGTAACTTTGCTTCAGACGAAAGAGCACCCTTAGGTACCTAAAAACCATTTCCATCTGCTGAAGGTGAAACCTTCAAATCTTCTAGTGAAGTATCCGCAGATTTACTTTTTACAGAAGTTCTATTACACTCAACAGTGTATGCTTCAAGCTTATACAAAGTGCTAAACCTGACACCTCTAGCAACTACCATAGCACCCTTAATCATCTTACATCCTGCTTCAGAAAAGACTACCTGCACACTTGCATCTATCAATTTGCTCACAGATAACAGGTTTCGTTTTAATCCAGGGATATGCAGCACACCATTAATCCTTTTTATTCTACCATCAGAAAACCTGATTCTAACTTTACCTCGACCAACAATGTCTAGAGGTGAATCATCACCCAAGTACACCTTACCTCCATTAAATCCTTCATATTCAGAAAACCAATCTCTATTGGAAGTCATATGAAAAGATGCACCTGAGTCAATTAGCCAGGCATCATTACCTGCATGAGTCGCCAAAGCCGCAATAAATGCATCGCCATCTTCCTTGTCGAACTCAGAATCAGAATCGAACTTTTTCTTTTTCTTCTTCTTCTTTTCTTCTTTGCAGTCCTTACGAATGTGACCCGATTTACCGCAGTTCCAACAAATGACTTTGGACTTTCCAGGAGATTTCGATCTCCCTTTGGATTTGGACTTGTCGCGCTTCTCATTCTTCTTGCCTTTCTCCTTAGGTCTTCCATGAACGGTTAGGGCTTCCTTTGAACTGATGGATACCTTCCTTCGCATCTCTTCACCGAGTAGGGCACCCACCACGTCTTCAGATTTCAAAACAACAGAAGTACTACCGATAGCCATAACAAGAGAATCCCATGAATCAGGCAAAGAACAAAGCAAGATCTGACATTTCTCCTCCTCGTCCATCTTAATACCGACGGATACTAATTGAGCCACTAACATATTGAATGCTTCTAGGTGGTCTGCAATTCGTCCACCCTCTTCCATCTTCAAGGAATACAATTTCTTTCTTAAGAAAATTTGATTTAATAAAGATTTCACTTGATACATCTCACCAAGCTTAGTCCATAGCTTCTTTGCAGAGTTCTCTTCATGGACATTGATTAGAACAGAGTCTATCAGGCACAGTCTGATTAGACCCTTGGCTTTTCAGTCCATAACATCATACTAAGTTGTCGCAGTAGGATCTGAGGGCCTTTGGACATTCGCATCAACAGCATCCCAAAGATCTTGATCTATTAGCAGATCTTCCATCTTCAGCTTCCACATCTCAAAATTACTTCCATTAAATTTCTCCACCTCTATTCTCCCTGACGAATTCGCCATCTGAATATTCCTGCAACAAGATCAAAAAGTGTCTTCTGCACAAGCTCCCACTCAAATCTGGATTAGTTCAAAAAACCCAACTGCCCACAATTGAAACCAAAGGTGATCAGGCTCTGATACCACTTGTAAGGAAGTTAAGTAGCGGAAACAACTTCCTACACTAACCTTGAGAGGAGGGTAATGCAAAACTTTTTCAGATCATTACAACAGTTACAGAAAAATAGAAATAGATATAATAGCATTCATACCACAACATAGTGATTTACATGGGGAAAACCCTTTCGGGAGAAAAACCCCACACTCCAAAAGCAGCTCAATATTTTATTCAGCAATCAAAAATAGATTACAACATACTTGCAGAGCAAGCTCTTCGCAGGAGTACCACTAATCAGAGATTCAGAGGCAACTCAATAGCCATAAGACTCTTACACACAACCTCTATCTCACACACCTCATAAATAGGAGATACAATACAAGAAACCGTCAAACGGTATTACAAAACCATGGGCTAAAACCACCCAATAAGGTGTAGCCGACCTTATCTCCCTTCTAGATGCCCTATGACATGTTAAAGCACACATCAACACGTGTCGCTCCCTTTTACAGCTCATTTATGTATCCGATACAAATTATTTTTCCTATTTCAGGAGTACAAACTTTCGGAGGCCATAACTTGAGAACCGGGTGTCCGATTGACGAACCGTTTGAAGCGCCGGAAAGCTCGCGAAGTGCTCTATCACCTTGTAACCGGCTGTGCCGGTTATAGCCCATTTTCAGGGCGTTTCGAAGCCTCTAAAGCCCCCAAAATTAAGTTTAAACATTTTATCGCACCCCTCCAAGACGAAAACTTTAATATCTTCAAAACTAGTTGTGACCTTGCGACGCAACTTTACCGGAATGCTTATCTAGCCAACCAGAAGCTTCAGGGAGAGTTTCGCACCATTTTGTGCTCAAATGAAAACTTACTATAAATAGTAACCTCGCATAAATGCAAGGTTGAGACACCATTTTTCCCAACAGGTTGCTCCTACATTCTTGAGACCGAAAGGCATTGCATTCCAGCAATATGTGCCCCATGGACAGGTGAAGGCTGTCTTATGTTGATCTTCTGGTGCGATCTTTATTTAATTGTATCCTGAAAAGCCATCCATGAGTGAAAGCATGGCATGTCCCGCTGTCAGATCCACTATGATGTCGATATTTGGAAGGGGGAATTCATCCTTAGGACAGGCCTTATTCAGATCTCTAAAGTCAGTACAAATGCGGATACCCCCTTTTGGCTTGCCAACAGGCACAATATTGGAGATCCACTCTGCATAATCAATGGGTCGAATGAAACCAACATCTAAGAGTTTCTTGAGTTCTGTTTTGACTAGCACTGCAATCTGGGGATGCATCTTACAAAGCTTCTGCTTGACAGGTTTGGCCCCTTCTGCTACAGTAAGGTGATGCATGACTAAATCAGGATCAAGCCTAGGCATGTCTGCATATGACCATGCAAAGTTGATCTGACGCTTCTAGAAGAACTCTATAAACTTAGGCTGTTCCTCTGGAGTGAGAAGAGATGCCAGATGAACGAGGTGAGGATTTTCAGGAGTCCCCACATTGTATTCTTTGGTTTCCTCGATGAGAATCGTTGATCGTTCCTGTTGTGTACTATCAGGGAGAATGTCAAACCATTCATCCTCAGGCACCTCAGAGAGGTTTTCACCATTGGATACGCTCTTTCTTTTTACTTCTGTTGGATCAAACAGTGCCACAGTGTGGTTTTCACTGAAAGATCCATGTTTTATTGTTATATTTTTGCAGCTGAAAGGTTTGGCATCCACTCTGAAGTATGTTGCGCTATTAAGTTCAATGCCAAATCCGGCTTTGTGATCCCCGCTTGGTAGGTTATCCCTTAATTCCAAAAAGTCAATGATGGCCTCATCGTTTTGGAAGAAGTCAGGACATGGGGGATTTGGTTGGTTCCATTCGATGAGTTCAGGGTGGATAATGGGCATTACTTCATCGATTAGGTTAAGTGCGTTAGATGTATCAGTGAGGATTAAGACGTTATGGTGAAGGTCGTTGATGGTACTCTCCCTGTCAGAATCGGGCGTAGGATGAGACGTAGGGTCTGTGGAAGACGTTTCCAATTTAGGAACCCAAGTGGTCTTGATCTGTGCTTCTCCGTAAATAGGGATGTCTTTGCGTGGTGGAGGTGGTGATGTGTCTTCCTCGTCTAAAGTGTTAAGCTGCACTGAATCAAATTCCCACTCATGTGAGTCGGTCTCTGAATCACTTTCCAGCATCTGATTACTATACCATACTGGGATGTCCTTTGAGTTAAATACTGCAAGTGTGATTGGTTGATGTACCTTTGTAATGATCGGTGTTGCAGGGCGGTTGATGGGGATCAAGGAATCTGGTATAGGGAGTATGGGTAATATTGACTCAGTGGTTGCTGCTAGTGGTACTATTGATGGGATTATTGGTTCACTTGGTGGGATGATTGGTATTGGTGATGGTTGTGTTGGGGTTTTGAGCCTCGATGGGGCAGTTGGGATGGTGCTTGAGGGTGCTCTGATTATGAAAGGTGTCTGCTTTGTAGTAGGTGGACAAAATGGTTTGTTGGGTTTTCCTTTGAACTTGAGTTTAGGAAAGATCTCTTTTTCAAAGCCTAGGCCTGTATTACCTTTGGGCTTGAATTCTGGTAGTAGAGGTTCATGTCGTCCTTGTTTGCAATATCTCAAAGCACTTTGACCATCATACCCCATTCTTTGCATAATGAGGAGACCTTTGCCATACTGTTCCGTAGGAAGTGTAACTCGCGGTATATCAGTGGTGATGGGATCTTTATAGATCCATTCCGCCAGGTCCTCATCTTGTGTTTCTTCCTCTTGACTCTTTCCAAGAACGAAGGGTGTCAAAGCACATGCTGGTATGCTTAGTGGTTGCTGGAGTATCTGCTGTGGTTTACCATGTGTTCTAGGAGAAGTGGGCATTTGTCCCACACAAAAGAGTTGACTCAAGTTGTATTCCCCAGGACCTTCCTCTGCGATCTTCATCTTAAGTTTTTCTTGCTTGGGTATAGTGGTGTTTGAACTGGCAAGAGAGGCTGGACTTATATATGATGTGGAAGAAATGGCTTCTCTATTATTAGGAACGGCAATCTCTGGTTGATGGCTGATATTAAAGCAATATGCAAAGGGATTTGCATCGCCCAGGATTGTGATCTCTACACCGTTATGTGGGAACTTGATACATTGATGGTAGGTAGATGGAACGGCTTGCATGGCATGTATCCAAGGTTTTCCTAACAATAGATTGTATGGCAGAGGAAGGTCCAGAACCTGAAAAATGATGTGCTTTACCGCGGGGCCCACTCGGATTGGTAGTACCACAGCTCCTTTGGATGAATGCTCCGCATCGTCATAGGCTTTGATTGTGATCTTCTGACGAGGATCCACTGATTCTACCGCATACCCCAATGCTGTGACCAACTGTAGTGTACAAATATTTAGGCCTGCTCCATTATCGATCAAGACTCGCTTGATCCTATGCTGGTTAATAAATCCTTTGATGTGGAGTGAGGCGTTATGCGGTTGTTGGAAGGAAGAGTTGTCACTTTCAGAAAAAGTGAGACAAGGTGATGACTTGAGACTTCCAACCATGGCTTGAAATTGGTCTGTATTCAGATTTGCAGGGACTGACGCCTCTTGGAGTGCTTGATCCAAGATAGTTCTATGAGATGGCGATAGACGCAAAAGCTCTAAAATGGATATAAGCGTTGGGGTTTTTTCTAATTGTTCCACAAGATTGTACTACTTTGGGATGGAGGTGGTGCCTTGTGAAGCTGCCTTTATGGTGACCTTGCCACGACATGTAACAACATTGCAATTTGAGTTGGGATTTTTGAAGGTTATAGTTGCAACTTGTTCATTGGCATCATACAGATGATTTACAGTGTAATTATAGGCAGCCTGTGTATAATCAGTGGTATCAGTGCCTCGCCTAGAAGTGGAAGGACCCCTTTGATCTTGTGATGGAAGTGGATTTTTGAACATCAGATGATCATTATTGGTTGTTTTTGGGTCATGTCCTTCAATTTCAATTTCTCCTCGATCAATAAGATCCTGAATGAGATCTTTCAATCGGTGACAATTACTTGTCTTGTGTCCTCTTCCTTGATGGAATTCGTAGTGTTCAGTATCTCTCCACCATGCCGGTTTGACCTGAGGCTCATAGTTTGATAGTTTAGGTAGAGTGACCAAATTTTGAGAAATGAGTTGTCGCAATACAGTTTCAATGGGTTCCCCTAAGGGAGTGTATGTGCATTTTTGTTTTTGCTGACGAGGTCTAGGTTCATCGTGAGATGTGATGCGACTTTGATTAGAAGGAACATTTGTGTTGTTTTGAGGTGGAGGATTTTGTCCTACAAACCGAACCACAGGTTGTGCGTTTTGAATAGTCCGGGCATCCACAACCCCATCGTTGACGATATTCTTGTTTTTATTCCAGAAGTTTGGTTTATCGCTATTGAAGCGTGGGCGAGGACCATCTTTTGGTTCATTAAAGATTTTGATGAGTCCTTTCTTGATGAGTGCCCTTTCACATTTCAAACCCTTGGTGATCATATCATTAAAAGAGTCTATGTCTTTGACATCCAGGTGAAATTCCATTTCTTCGTTTAAGTTGGAAATGAATATTTCCACTAGTTCTCGTTCAGGTAACTGAAGAGAACGTCTGCTAGACATTTGACGCCATCGTTGCAGGAATACTGAGAATTGTTCACCTAGTTTTTGTTTGGTGTTGCACAGATCAGCCATGGTGATGTCGCGTTCAATGTTATGAGAGTAATGAGCTATAAACTTTTGGATGAGTTCCTCAAATGTTCTAATGCCACCTGGTAGTCAGGAAAACCATGATGTGGTTGTTCCTCCCAAGCTTTGGGGAAAAAGGTGCATTAGGTAGGTGTCTTCATATGCTACTTCAAGACAAGCGGAATGAAATTCTCTGACATGATCACGGGGATCTCCCTTTCCTCTATATTTTTCAAATTTGGGTGTTTCGAATCCTCGTGGAAATGGTGGCATGTAAAGATTCCTATCAAAAGGATAGGGACAAATGTCATTGAGTGAGAATTGGTTAGTCTTGACACCACTATGAAGCTGTTGGGCGAGATTCTCAACTTGTTGCAGCAACATCTCCATTTCATTTGGAGGAGGAGGTGGTGGGTTACCTCGAGGAATGTTATATCTGATGGGATCTCTACCTCTTTCCTCTTCATGACAACTTTGTCTTTCTGATGCTTGTCTTAATTGGGCAAGATCAAAGTCAGAGGGGAGTTTTGCTCCTTCTTGAGCGAGTCTTAAGAAGTGAGCATCCGCATTGCTCCTAAGTATTTCGTCAAAAAGTTTGTTAAAGAGAGGGTTATGCTGAGCCCTTTCTATTGTTGCAGGAGTGGGAGTACTTGGGTTTTCGTCATCTGCATTTCCTCCAAGTGCTTCTTGAAATTCATTGAGATTTTCCTCTTCTTCTTCTTCCCTTTCTATTTCTCGTTGCCTAGACTGTGATCAGGTTTGGGCCATTTTGTTTATAAGCTTTTTGTTGAAGTTGTGTGAAAATGATAATGAGTTTTTGTTGAAATGAGAGATTGATGGTTGGTGAATTGTGTTGCACGTGGATCTCTAGCACCTTTAAGGTGGATGTAACCGAAATTCCTTCTTTGAATTGCTTGTTTGTTTGATAAGTTTTGATGTGATAAGGTGTAGAGAAATCTGAGATGTGTTACAGATTTAACTACCTAGTAATGAGAGGATTCACTCATGAACTAGTTTTAACCTGCATAGATGTGTCTCTTAGGATGAGCTTATCCTAGATGTAGAAACAATCTAAAAAGTGATGTGATGTGTTTGATTTCAAGCAATATCTAAAAGAGAACTTGGGACAAGAACCTCTTAATGTTTTGAGAGTTGGAACGGATTGATGATGAAGTGATGATGTATGAATAAGATGATGGATGAAATGTTTTCAACTTCAATAAAAACTTTGTGTTACAAATGGGACAAACTCTACCTCTTCCCTTTCGGGTGTTGGTGGTATTTCTTGAGCTACGTTGTATGTGATACAGACGTTTGGGAAAAAGTTGGGATTAATCTTACCTCCTTGGTTTTTGTGATAACTCAGAGCTCTATATTGCATAAAAGCTCTGCGGTTCAATGAGTCTGAATCAAATTCGTTTGTTTTGCCTTGAAGGTAGAGACGCATGTGATGCAGAAAGACTCTATGTGAGACAAAGATTTGTCTATTTATATAGAAGAATTTCCTCCTTTTGATCAAAGCCTTTGAGCTTAATGGTCTTCTTTTCAAGTTGATATTCTGATGACTCTTCTTCTTTCGCAAGATGTGAAGAATGGTCATAAAATTTGACTCTTTGTTGTTTGTACCTTGTTTTTGATGTTTTTGGTTGTTTTGAGAAATGTTTAGTTGGATGAATACTTTGTTTTGAAAGTGATTTTTGATTTTTCTTTGACAAGAAAACAAAGCAAACACACAAACACAAGATTGTAGCCTCAAAGGCACAAATGAGTATGGGTCTAGATCAACCCAATCCTTGGACTTGTATATGACCCTTCCTTTAGATGTATTTTAAGGTGTATTTCCAAAGCCTGAAGTCGGCTCAATTTGTACTTGGTCTTTAAAATGAACACACTTCAAACACTTTTTATCCCTAAGGTCAAATGGCCAGTTGTGATAAATTTAGCCCACATCTTGATATTTCTTCGACTTTGGTACTACATACCTTATGAATCCCGCCTTGGCAGATAAGGATGTGATATACTAAGTCTTGCACGAGCATAACAAATAGATGATCCCTATGATGGGGGAGTCACCACTTTTATCAAGCCACAAGTGACTTTTCAAAAAGCTATGTTTCTACTCAAGGAAATAAGTATGGTGAGTATCTTGGGAGCAAAACCATCTATGCTCTTGCACTAAATTATATCGCAAATATCCTCAATCAATAGAACGGGTGGGCTACTATTTAAAGGTGTTTAGTCATGTTCGATGTTTTTGGACATAAGTTCATTCTGCAGTGACTCACTTAAGAGCCTTGTAACTGGTGGTGGGGCCCATTTGTCCTTTCGGCCAGTTACATTGTAGGAACAGCTATACCCAAGGCTACAGCTTTCGCTCACACCTGATTTCTATAGCGGCTCGAAGGATTTACTGCTCGAGGTCATTCCCAAGAGTATCGATCCCTTGGCAGGCCTCTCTTAAAAAGATAAAATTTTGAGTGTTACTAACACTTTTCTCTTGCACCTAGGACCACGAAAGCCAAGGGAGAGGATAGTGTGTATTAGAGGTAGGACCACTCGACTGACTTTTTGCTTCAGTGTGCCAAGCACGAAAAACACTTGTTCTTTTTAACCCATCATCGCAATGTGATCTAACTATTTGGAGATGTTGCTCCAATAGCCATGGTGTTCTTTTTAGCCAAGATAGCAAAATAAAGTGTTTGTTTTTATCCAAGATTGCAAAATGATTGTTCTTTTTAAACTTTGAAAAATAGCAAGTGGATTGTTCTTTTTAGCCCATATTGCAAGATGTGAATGTTCGTTTTAGCCAAGATTGCAAGATGTGTGTTCATTTCTTAGACCAAGATAGCAATGTGCAATTGAAAAAAATTTCCTATCCTAGGGTTGATCAATTTGCACCACTAGAGATTTTACAAAAAAAAAAAATATTGCAAATTAAAAGTCATCAAACACTGCAAGAAAATTTGTTAGAAAGACGCTCCTTGATATCCTGCAACTCCACTTTTGTTAGACGATTTTGTTAGCGAAAATAAAATAAAACTTGAACCCATGACTCAAAGAAATGATTTAAACACTTACATAAATGCATGTGTCGTGGTTGTCAATTTTGCTTACTTTGTCCACTTGTTGCCTCTCTCTTCATGTTTGAATGTGAAATCATCATATCTTTCATCATGATAATAAGAAGAAAAATGAAGTGCTCAAAGACATGACACAATGAAGAGGCTCTTTGAGTAGATTATGCTCTTTTATCCCCCTTTGTGATTTGGCACTTTATACACAATGTGTAGTCGAATGCCTCAAAAGCACTAAAGCGAGCCCCACCTTTAACATCACTTCCTAAATAAAGGTTCAACATTGGGAAGGAAACCAAGGCATAGAACAAAGAAATTACTTACAACAGTATCAAAACATTTAAGCAAATACAATTGGCCAGCATTGTTTGACAAAATGTCAAAAAGAGATGTCAAATCGTGTTATGCAGAGATTGCACAGTACAAACAAAATAGGTTTGATGAGACAGTCATAGAAGCCTTCTAGCATCGACCTCCCTTGTTTGTGCACACTGGAAGCTTTACATATAATGATCAAGAGATCGCCTTGTCAAATACTTGTTGTGACAACATATATCCACCCCGTGTGCAAAATGGGAGCTTTAAAACCAAGTATGGACATCGCTAAAGAGATGTTATCTCAGCAAAATAGAGCTTTGATCAATCCATAAAGTAATGAAGCAGCTAAGGTCAAAGAAATCAGTGTCTTGTGAAGAGAAAACTACTCGTGATAACTGTCATAGGCCGAAAATACTATGATTACCACTTCTCATAGTATTGTGACAACAATCAACGAAGTGGGGAGCAGTTACAACAAAGCTTAATACATGTGAAACATGCTCCACAAACCATGATTTTCCTTGGGAGAAACGTTTACCAGGGAGAGGAAGCCTGTGGTGGTTTATATCTTATCTTTTTGCGGACACACACCCACATTTGAAAGAAGACCAGCGTGGAAAGGAGTCAACTATTAAACTCTGAAACTACAACCTACCAATGCCTTCAAAACTGTTAGAAGCAAGTCATATAACCGTCGTAGGATTAAACTCATTGCAGGCCATTGTAAGCGATAAACCATATAATTACTGCACTAGCCATCAATAATCATCATTGAAACCTTTAGAATCGACATTGATCTCTTTAATAATGAAAGTTATTTTCTGATGTGCTATGAAAACAGAGTATGAACATCCATTAAAACAGAGTGAAAACAAATGCATGAGCAGCCATTAAAGTATAATTAAAATGGTTAGTAAAGTTGTTAGTTGTAATGACAGATCTCAAATGCATTCATTTCATTAATAACACATCAAGAAGGATTAGGCATACGAAAACATGAATGAGAAAGCATGATTAAACAAATGTAACCTCCCTCATGATGCTCTCATTGTGTGATCGATTCACGTCAGGTTCACCAAATGTAACGCCATAAAACGGTTAGTCCAAGGGTTAGTCAAATCAACATAAAACTAAACCATTAAAAAGCATTATCAAGAAAGATTAAGCATAGAAGCATATTAGAGATAAAAACGAATAAATATTAAGACTTCACTCATGATGCTCCCTACGCCATTAGCTCTCTCTTGTTCCTCTCTCCAAGTTCCCAAATGAGTGTAGCTCTCAGTAGCTTTTTGCACTATTTTTGGACGTCTTATGGAGATTCAAGAGTATGAAGTAAATGCTCATGAAAATGCAAACATGAACAAGCTAAGAAATGAGATATTATGTAACTAACTAAGATTAATTCTAGGCCAAAGTGAATTATGCTAAATACTCTCTAGATTTTACTATAAGCTAGATGCATGCAAGTTTTCAGGATCTAGATTATGAAGAAATGGGCTCTATTTATAGGAAAAAATGGAGCAATGGATGGTTGAGATTGAGCAATCTCAACAAGGGTCAAGATTGAATGATTTGAGATCCATGTTTGCAATTTGCACCAATGAAATGGTGACAAGTGTCAACATAAGACTGGTTGAGAAAAGGGGTTGGAGACATTAAATGCCTGAGAAGACCTCATGGTTATCTAGAGGGTAAGAGTCAAGGCTAAGTTAGGATTACCCACTGGATTAAGAGTTAATCCAAGGATAAACCTTTGTGCAAATGATTAAGAGATAATCATGGTCAAAGCATTAAAGGCCTGATGAGACCTTTGGGTTGGGTAAAGCTTGAGTCAAAACAAATGTTTTAACCATGTAGGAGGGTTTGAGTTAACCATTAATGGTTTTTGGAGACTTTGGGGGATTAAGTGGTTGAAGGTTGGAAGCCTTCAATGGTTATCAAAGACTTTGAGGAATTAAGTGGTTGAAGGTTGAAAGCCTTTAATGGTTATCAAAGACTTTGAGGTTTTGAGAAGTGACTTCCCTTTGCTTAGGGATGTGACAAAGTTTAGAAGATGGGTTAGGCTAATTAGAAGCGATTAGAAGAGTCTAGAAGGGATTAGAAATAGGTTTTAGAATGCAAGTGGGAGATGTATGAAAATGCAAGTGGGGGGGGATTTATGATTTAAATAAATGTTTGATTTAATTTATTTAAAAGAGGAAAGAGGATTAAATTGAATAAATAAGATTTATTCATTTAATTGGGTGTGAATTTGGTTGAATGAATTAATTAAAATAAATTGAATAATTTATTTAATTAATAGGAGAATGTTTGAAGATGAATTAATTAAATATTAATTTAATTAACTGATGGCTTAATGGATTTTTAATCAAATAAATAGCAAATATTCATTTAATTAAAATGGACATTTTTATGTAACTACAGAAACCATATGCATAATCGCGTAAAGTAAAGCACGTAGACATTTAATGCATATAGGAATCAAATCCATTCATGTATCATAGAAATAAATCATAAACACATTTAAAGCATATAGAAGAGAAATAAAATGCATAAAAGCATAAAAGCATCACATCATAAAGCATGTAGACAACATATAGATCAATAATCACCACTGCATCTCATATAATCTCAAAAAGAATTGGTGTCAAGTGTACAAGGATATCATGTCAATAAGAGAGATACATCAAAAATAGTTGGAATCATAGTCCTCGACTGAATCAATGTATACATAAAAATGGTACAAAATGTGTGGCAACAATGACACAAGGAGATAAACTGTGCCCCTTCCAAATGTTGTTGGTCTAGTTGACCCTCCTATTGCTGCACCCCCGGCACCCGGATCTCCACCAGGTGGATCGCTGTGAAGTGGCCCAGTGATGCCCCTACTCTCGATCCATGACCGACTCTGTCCTGACCTAGTACCTGAAACTTGTGTGTAACTCAAGGCATGTTGATCTATAGCAATGTTGGCAAAATACAACTGTCTGTAATACTCAACCTCCCTAGTTGAATATTGGAGCTCTCTAAGAGTATCAACAGTAATGGTCCCCTGGGTAGCCCTCTATAGTCTCTAAGCATGAGCCTCGACGCGCCTAGATCTCTCAATAATAGCATCTCTCTCTTTAATGGAAACATCTCTCATTGTAATGGTGGTGTCTCTCTCTATGGTCAGAAAGGCAATCTGTGCTTGAGCCTGTGTTAGCTGCCTCTATACCTATCTCATCTACCCCTATAATCCTTGTACCATCATCTATAAGGCTGCTATTTGAGATTGTTGTTGATGTGGAGGCACTTTGATTTGTACATGCCTCTGTCCTATATGTGCCTATGTGGGAGCCTGACTAGATGTACCTACTTCCCCTATATCCTACCTGGCAGTCTCCCCTATACCTGTGCCATGTGTAGGAGGGATCCTAGATCTCCTCCTCTATGGTACTCTAACATCCAAGCGCTGCCTAGAACTATTGGCACCTGTACCACCTCCACCCTCTCCCCCATCCCCATCATCATCATCATTATCCTCTCTCGATTAGCGAGCCCCCCTCAACTATGTCATGTCCTCTTCATCATCAAAAGTAGGCACTGGCTCCTCCAAACAAGACAATATGGGTTCTGCATGTGCAACAAAATACTGTGAGTACTCTACAGTCATACCTCCATCAATAACCTCTTGGGCATAAACCCATACCTGTGGTGCTAAACTAAAATACTCTACACATGTTGCATCATATCATATAGTGGGACCCCACTCTAAAATATCATGTTGTTGATGAGCATATAATGTTGCTCCATGCGGTACCCCCTCTACACGGTCATATTGTCGATACACCCTCATATGAATGAATCTCTCTATAATGAATGGTGTCCATCCAATCAAATATCGGGAGGTGAAAACAAAAAGCATCTCCGCATCATCCTCTGGCCACGTCTCATAGTCTAGATACGGCCTCCATATCACTGAGTCTAGATCATCAAGAGCACGAGACTAATACTCCAATTTGCCCAGATCACATAGGACAACGACACTTGTGTATCCAAAAATGTATGGCCTTTTGACTGGTCTCTCTCTGTTTGCTAAGGGGCGAGTAACCATTGTATTATCTCAGGCCCAAACCTATAACTAGGTGAATCCAACATATATCATCTCCAATACTACTCCTCAGCCAACTAAGAGTCCCTTCGACCTACTGTTGGGACATAAGAAGACTCCAATAAATATAGCTAGTACTGATGGCAGTGGCTCATACAAATCAACCATCTTCTCCAAAGGATCTTGTAACCAGTAATCTAATCATCATGAAACACCTACCTCAGTGCCTTTGTACCTCCCTCCTCTATGTGCTCATATGGAACCAAATTTCCAACCACAAGGATCTTCAGAATCCGATAAACATCCTCTGGTGTTACCGTCATCTCACCAGTCGCCAAATGAAAAGTGTTGGCTTCATTATGCCACTACTCATCCAAAGCCCTCAATAATCCCCTCTTAATCTTATACTAGGGCATGTCAACCATGGATGATAATCCACATCTATCAATGATATCTAAATTAGCCTACACCAGGCGGGGGATCAATCTCCAAGTCTTCGAGAATCGCTCCCGAGACTATAGAACTCCTAAGTTCTTCTACACATCATAACATATCACAAAATCAGATTTTGACCAATAAATATAATCAACTCAAGTGAGATTTCAATCAATCTCAATGAGTGCCTATCATTGATTCTCATTCATCATGAGGTCAATCATCATCTATTCTACCAAGCATCAACACGACAAAAGTTGTCGTGATCAAACATATCGAAATCAGGGAGAAATTTTTAATTTTCTATCATACTAGTGTGGATGGGCTAGCAAAATCGGCCTATGCACTACAAAAAGGATCCAATAACCTATGCGCTAAAATAATCTATCAATGTGCTAAGGAGTTCAACCTATGCACTAAATTGGCATATGCGCTACAGAATCCTATCATTGCGCTATAAAACAAAACTTGCTTGTATGCGCTAAAATACCCTATCATTGCACTAGCCAACTAATCCTATGCGCTAAATCTATTCTTTAATTATCCATGGGCTAAAATAGATATCCTATGTGCTAAAACCTAGTTCACATGCGCTAAATCGCAAAAACCGTGTGTAAAAACTTGAAAAACATGCAAAAAAATTCAAAAAATTACACAATGGCAAGTTTTCGGAGGCACTTACCAAAGGTCCATACGCAATGGGTCGCTAATATAGCCTAACTCGCTCGAATCCATGGGTGTGGTATGGAATCACCATTTTTTCCACGAGCTCTCATCTCCAAATCACAATACACAAATGAATCAAATGGTTAATCTTTTTTACTTGTTACCTTCTTATAGGGTAAAAAGAGGGTACTTAAGTGGTGTGCATTTTTCCACTTTCCTAACCAACTAATTCATTTTTTTATTGGGAGATGCATCGGGTTAAAAACTCCAAAAAAATTAAAAAAATTGAACAATCATAAAAAATTTAAATTTTTTGAAAAACCGTAAAAAAATTCAAAAAATTGTCAAAAAATCATAAACATTCAAAAATTTATCTGATTCATCTCCCAAGGGGGCATACTCGCATCATTATCCAACAATCAGCGTCTGAGGCGGATCAAAAATTTTATCAGCATCATCAAGCAAATTTTTCTTTGAATCAACATGTCGCTCCAAATGACTTCAAAGAGGAGTATAATGTAGACACATGTTTTTGTCCACCTAATTAAATAAATTTTATATTTGTTTAATTATCATTCATCCAACTATTAATTAAATTAATATTTAATTAATTCACCCCAACCCCCTTCTTCTATTAATTAATTAAATTATTCAATTTATTTCATTTAATTCACATAACCATGTTCTAAATTTTAATTAAATAAATAGATCATATTTGTTTAATTAAATCACCCTCTCACATTTAAATAAATTAATATTTATTTAAATTCCTAAATCCATCACCCACTTGCACTTTCTAGAAAATGCAAGTTGCGTACTAATCCTTCTTCTAATCATGACTAAATCTCAATCATTAGCCTAATCCCCTTCTAAGTATGTGCACATTCCTAAACTAAGGGATTACAGAAGAGTCACTTCTCAAAATATTTAAGGCTCTTACAAAGCATTAAAAACCTTCTTCTCCCTTCCACGAGTTAATCCTCAAAGTATCCTCAAGCCTTAAAGGGTTTGATCCAACTAACCCACCTTTGACCCTTGGTTGGAGACTTATCCCTTAACTTAACCATCTAAGGTAACCCTCAAGTCTCTTCAATAATTTAATACTTTCACTACTTGGTAACCATTTAACCCTTGCACATTTCTTTACCCCTTAGATAAAAGATTTATCCATTAACCTAACCTTAACCCAACCATCTAGGGTAACCATCATGTCTCTTCAGACATTTAATGCTTTGTACCTCTCCCCTCAAGCCTTCTCATATTGACACTTGCCAACATGTGATTGGGTTGAAGAAGAGCAAAGGGATTGAGGATCACCTATTCCTCAAGCAATCTTAACCCTTCCTCCATCAATTGAATCTCAACCCTTCATATGCCTATTTCCTCTATAAATAGGACTCACTCTTTCATTATCAAGGTACTACAGTGGTAGTGGCACGAGTGGTCCCTCTCAAATGTCTTTTTCAATTAATCAAATCTCACACACGAGCATTTTAGAAGCATTGTATATTATAATATCATTATCAATAGCATAGTATTTCTATAATCATAG